>NW_004955525.1:4035676-4040645 GCF_000276665.1 Chinchilla lanigera | reverse complement strand
AGAGAGAGAGAGAGAGAGAGAGAGAGAGAGAGAGACGATAGCTATGATAATTACACTACTAATTTCTATTGGTTTATTGAAAGGAACAGTTAATGTTTAATTGTTTGGTCAATCCTGCATACCTATATCTGGTAATCTGAGCAACTATTTTACCGATAACTATTAGTAATACAACAACCATTGTTGATTTCCTATCACCTTGTTTTGAAATTCTGTATCGTTTTTATAGTTTTTCAGGGTTTATTTTTGCTTTGTTTTTGATCTTGTCTCTTTCAAATAAAATATAATAAAAAAGATTCTATGTGTATTTTTACCAATGGAACAGAAAAATTCAGTCATCTTCCTTGAGGATATGACTTTAAATATTAGTAGGTCTAACTCACATTTCAAGATTATTGGATGGTCTAAAGATTAAGCTCTGTGAGACAGGTTAAATATCCTACCAAACATAAGGATTTCTAGATAAAAAGTAATTTCAAATAAATTTCTGTAATTGGGTCCAACTGATTTTTTTTTTTCATTTAGTTTGTTTTAATAAATTTTCCCTTGAAATATGTTTTAATTAATTTTCATTTTTTACTCAATCTTGCACCACTGAGTATATTAAAACACCACAGTAAAGTACAGTATTTTTATAATGTAGAAATAGTTACAGAGTTCAGATATTGAATTGTACTGCAAGTATTCTCTTAAGGCTTAATGATCCTTCCTGAAACATTTTATTTAATGTGCATTTGTGAGTGACTGGTCATTTAACTCTTTGCATGGAAAGTCTCTGGTGCACCATTTAACAATTCTGAATGTTACCCTTTATTCTAGTCGTATCTGTGTTGATCAGTTCCCTGTAGACCTGGACCATTTTGTACAGGTGAAACCTGAGAGCACCTCACCTCAACCATATGCTACATTCCTCTTGTGTCCCACCTTAGGCCTTTCTGATCCAGCACCTCAGGACATGTAGGGAACCACCTAATCACTTACACAAATACAAGCTGAAAGTGCAAGGAAGTGAATCCTTCATAGCATGAGCTTTGACAGATGAGAAATAAAATTTATTGGAGAAATGTGTTCCTCTTTCTCTTGCTAAGTGGACCATTATTGATGCATTCTCCAGATCTTTCCCAAGGTTCAGATGTGGCAAGCAACCAATCGCCTATAGGAGTGACCACTTTGATGTGCTGTCAATGTACTGGCTTTGTTTCTCTCTGTTTTACAAATTCTAATTCTTGCTCCATTAGTCATTCTCTGAAACTGCCATTGTTTCTAGCTTTAGAAAAACTGATGCAAGGTTACTATATAAATGTATTAATTCAATTTAGATAAAATCCAAATTTTTACCACAGCTACTCATTTCACTATGTAGAATATCCATATGATGCCCCCTAAAAGGAATGTATAACTTTTTTTCTAAGAGAAACAACTATCAGGAAGATTATAGTTTATTCAATATAAAGTACAATAGACTAGAATAGATAGATAGATAGATGATAGATAGACATGACAATGAATGCTCTGATGCAAAAGCAAAGAGAATCTGTCAGTTTTTTCATTGATTCCTCATCCAAATAATAATCAGTGCACTCCAGGTGCTAGGTACTCTGATGAATATTAGAAATTCATAGATAATTATATTATAATAGGTTCACTGTTCTCAGGGAACATAAACATTATACATTTTTACAGGCCAGCAAGAGACACATCAAAGTTTATTCAACACAAGAAATATATGAAATTTTTTCTTCCAAGCAATCTCCACTTCACTTCTAAATAATAGTACACTGAAGAACCATGCATCCTGTCAAAAGAAAGAAAACTCCCTAATTACAGGATTGAGACTGCTTTCTATGTAGCTCATATGCTGAACTCTTTGAGAAATTCATTTGTAAGTTGATGTGTTTACGGTCACCCTTCCTACAAAAACAATGAACATTTTTCCCCCATGAAGTTCATGCCAGGCTCTCTCCAGTCACACAACTTAAGCTCGATGAGCTGTTCATTGCCAAATACCAAATTTGCAACTTTACATCCATGGACGGAATCACTTAGGCAATGCTTGAATGAAGAAAAATTACAAATCATGATTCCTTGATAACTTTAATGATATTATAGCTATCTGTATTAATTTGTGTGGGGGTTTGAAATATCATCTAAATTATGTATCAGTGCTGTGGGGTTCACTAATAGTCTTTCAAGACTCAAGGACTGCTATCTCAACGTAACCTCACGTGACTTTGTGTAACTAACAATGTTCAGTGGTGACTCAATATGTTAGAGCATTTGCATCCACTCCAGCATATTTAATCGCAGTGCTGCCAAAGAGCTCACAAAGCAAGGGAAAGCAAAACAAGTGAAGAAATTGTATTAACCAAGATAATATATTCAAATGAAGACTAAATCACAATGCATAGAAAATTGTTGCTTTGTTGTTTATTATCTTTCTGAGTACTGAACAATTGTAAAAAAATGTTTTGTGTTGAAGTATGTTTCACAATGAAGAACCCTCTCTTTTGCTCTGAAAAATATAATGTAATAAATATTTCATTACCTCATTTTCTTATCTATGGTAGTATATAGCAATAGCTAAGATATAATAACAACTATAGGCTACTGTGCTAAATTTATTTTTACCAAATTCTCTCATTCAAAACTCAAAATAAATCAATAACCACATTTTTAGAGTATTGAGGGTAGAACACTGAAACACATTCCCAGTCCACCCTACTCTGCTTTTTGAGACAGGTTCTAGCTAAGTCATTAAATTACCCAGTCTGGACTTAATATGTACTCCTCTCTCAGTCTCCTAGAGTGTTATGACTAGAGGTATGAATTGCTATTATGCCTGGAGTTTTAATCACATTTTAGAAGTGACTAATAGAACAGAGGTTGTAAATCTTGTCTGATGTCACATAAATTACTAGTACCAAAATTGGAACTGGAATCTAGATTCAAAGATTGATATGAAAGGTAGACAGTCATCATCTAAAATCCAATAATTAATATCTTTGGGATGTGCAACAGAAGCTATCAGCAAGTTTCAAGACATAATAAAATAAAAATCTGAAATAAAGGAAACAAATATTTAAGATTCAAAAGTACTTGGATAAATATTAGAAAGTGTTGAAAATGAATTTGTAGTCATAAAATTACTGAACTTCTAGGGTAATAAAGAATGAGTTACTAG
This sequence comes from Chinchilla lanigera, assembly GCF_000276665.1. Lineage (NCBI taxonomy): Eukaryota > Metazoa > Chordata > Mammalia > Rodentia > Chinchillidae > Chinchilla > Chinchilla lanigera. The sequence continues at coordinate 4,037,464 of NW_004955525.1, read as the reverse complement.
TGTTTTGACAAAAGAAATAGATGGTTACAAAGCAAAAGCTCACCTTAGTCTCAAAATTGTGAATTCAAGAAAGTAGTAAAACAAATAAAGATAAAAGACTCTAGCCCAGTAATTCTATATCTATCTCAGATGTTGTTATATAAAAGTAAAATAAAAACTTTCTCAAATATGCAGGAACACAAGGATTTTAGCATCTCCCCATATTTCTTACAAATAATCTTTAAAGTGCTCTCTATTAATGTTGTTATACCTTATGGAGAAGCAAATGCTTAGATGTTTTCTTATCGGTTTAATTTGTAGTACACTATAGAAGGGTTATGCTTGTGAAACAGAAGTTTTTTTATTAATTCTAGTATTAGAGATTTTGCTACTTTAATGCTGAACTCTTTAAAATGCAAATATAGGAAGGCTAAAATATTACACATTTCATCGTCAATGACAAGACCTTAATGAATAAGGTTAATTGATTAATCAAATATCGTCATCCTACGCTGAACTCAGATGAACCTATTGCATAAAAATGTTGATGTGGTGAGAATAACATTTTAGAAAAATATTGAAGAAATTTGAGTGAGTTGCAAGCAAAGCCAGAAAATAGTTGAACACCCTTAAACAAGTGACAATTTGACAGTTTTAAGACTGACTCAGCACAAGAGAGTGGATGCTGAAAATTGAGCAAAATCTGAACTGTGTTCAAGACATACACTGCAAGTGCTTTTAAACATGAATCGTTGATTTGTTATCCTGTGATTAAGTACAGGTCATCCAGAAAGTCTTATGAACTGATACCTTCAGTTAAATAAATTAAATATATATGCTCTTGTTAAACTATAATAATAACATTTAAGAATAGTCAACAAAGAGAACAAACATTGCTTAGAGGGCATATTGTACAGATATTAATGGAATACTCCTTGTTTTAGATTCAGCTACGGCAAAAAAATGTTATTGAAATACCTTAGTTTGTGTGATAGTTAACTGCTGTGTCAATTTAAGTAAAAAGCCCGGTGGGAGGTGCATGCCTGTAATCATAGCACTCAGTAAGCTGAGGCAGGAAGATTGTTGTGAGTTCAAGACCAGCCTGAACTACAGCTTGAGCTCAAGGCAAGCCTGAACTGCATAGCCAAAACCTGTCTCAAAAAGACAAAAAAAAAATTAAGTAAAAATGCTCAAGTGATTCACTTAGCATAGGTCTAGGTGCAAGTGAATGATTACATTACGAAAGAGGGATAGAAAAGATTTTCTCTAGCTGTGAGTGGCACGAACCTATAGGCTTGTAGCCTGAATGGGAAAAAAAGGGAAAGAAGGAAGAATTCTACTTTTTGGAGGAGTGCCAAACTTTCATCATTCTCTTTGTCCCTAGGCTTCCAGCATAGACTCTTTGGCTTTAATGCTCAGACATTAGATTTTCAGTGTAGACATTTCACCTTACCTATGCCTACTGAAATCGAATTCTTTAACTTGAATCCAACTAAAGCTCCAGCACTTCTACCTTGACTGGATCATTTGGCTCTCCAGCATGCACACTGCCCTTTTTCACTATTCTATACCTGAATCTGCAGACAGCATTGTAACCCTATCTGTAAATCCTACATATAATTTTATTTTATTGTATTAAATGTGTTACTCTAGTGAACGCTAACAGACACAGATTGTATGAAACTAAATATAATAGCGTATGGACATTTATATTTGTCACACATTCAATATGAAAACAAGACTGAAAAATGTTTAAAAAGATGATCTTTTCTTTAAGTATTTAAAATTAATTTTATTGGTACAATTTAT
>NW_004955525.1:4026509-4035576 GCF_000276665.1 Chinchilla lanigera | reverse complement strand
CCTCTTCACCCGAAATACATAAATCCCCTTTCAGATTTGCAGAGGAAAGGAATAAATAGAACTCTGTTCTCTCTACATATATATACATTTATGTATACATATAATGATCACAGTCACCATAGGGAATTTGTACCTGTACATGATATATCTAAGTTCCCCCTTCTTCAGTCCCTCTTTTCCTTATTAACAAAGATTTTCTTCCATTGTATCCTTTTTTCCTTTTCCCTTTACCTCCCATTCCTCTTTCTCTTCAAACAATTACTTCCTATTTCACAGTATGTATTATACATTTTGGTTTTTATTTTCAATTTCAGTTTCTCATATCAGAGAGACAATGAAATATTTACACATGTGTGTTCAATTTATTCCACTTAAGAGTATGGTCTCAGGGTGAACCATTTAGCTATTAATGTCTCAAATTAGTCCTGTTTATGGCTAGTAGTATTCCATTGTATGAAAATCCACATCTTTTTTATCCACTCATTGGCTGATGGGCATTTTAACTCTTTTCAAGAGTTAACTATTATAAACTCTACTGATATAAATATGGGTTCACATATAGTGTTATGTAAGATAATTTTAATTCTTTTGGAAAGACATGAAGAAGGGAAATAGCTGGGTCAAATGGAACCTCTAGTCCTAGTTTTTTTTGAGGAATATCTACAGTAATTTCCACAGTGGTTGGATCAGTCTACAATCCATTAGTGGAGAAGGATTCCGTTTTCCCCACAGACACAAAACCATTTGTTATTGGTTGACTGGTCGATAATTGTTATTCTTTCTGGAGTGAGAATCCTAGTGTTAGTTTAACTTACATCTCTTGGATGATCAGTGATGTTGAGCATTTTTTCAGGTACTGATTTGCCATTTGTAATTCTTTTGAGAAACTTCTATTTATATCAGATATCCTTTTTTGAATTGGGCCTTTAAATGGAGCATTGATTTTTTTTTTTATTTTTATATGTTCTAGATATTAGTCCTTTGTCTGAAGAACAACTTGCTAAGATGTTTTCCCACTCTGTGGGTTGTCTTTTCACTTTGTTGGGGATTTATTTTGCTGTCTGAAAGCCTTTTAATAAGATGAGACCCAGTTGTCAATTCTTTGTAGTATTTCCCATGTTATCAGTGTTCTGTTCATGAAGTCTTTGCCTACACCTATGTCTTTAGGAGTTGTACTTACTCTCTCTTCCAGCAGATATAGTGTTTCTGTTTTAATATTTATATCTTTGATGCATTTTAGTTTTAGTTTTGTGTGTAGATTTATACATGAGCTTGGTTTACTCTTTGGCATATGGAAAGCCAGTTTTCTCAGTACCATTTATTTAAAACGTTTTTTTTTTTTTTCCAGAATATATGTTTGGCCCTCTCGTCAAAAGTAGGATGGCTGAGTGTGCTTAAAGTTGCTTGTACATCTTCTACTCTGTTCCATTGATCCTGAGATCTGTTTTTTCCAGTATCATACTGTGTTTATCACAGTACCTCTATAGTATGTGTATGGGATTATGATGTCCCTGCTTTGTCTTTGTTGACAAAGATTGTTTTTTGCTAGTTTAGGTCTCGTCTGGTTCCAAATGAATTTTAGGAATGTTTTCTCTAGTTCTGTGAGATATCTTAGCGGTATTTTGACTGGGGTTGCATTAAAACTGTATAATAATTTTGTGAGTATGGCCATTACTACTATGTTTATCTTCCTACTTATGAGCAAGTTACATCTTTCTAATTCTTGATATCTTCTTTGATCTTCTTTTTCAGAGTACTGTAATTTTCAATGTAAAGGACTTTTATTTCCTTTATTAGATTGATTGCAAAGTACTTCATTTTTTATTGTTGTGAAAGATGTGGTTTCTCTAATTAATTTCTCAATGATATTTTTATTTGGGTATAGGAATGCTGTTCATTTTTGGGTGTTGACTTTGTATCCAGCCACACAGATGAATCTGGTTATTAAATTTAGAATTCTTCTGTTGGAGTTTTTGGGGTCTTGTATGTAGAGTATCATGTCATCTGCAAATAAAGATAATTAAATTTTTCCTTTACTATATTTATTCTTTTATTTTGTATTTCTTGTCTAATTAGCTAAAGTTTCCAGAATTATATTGAATAGAATGGTGATAGTGTATATCACCATACTGATATACACTGTCTTTTTCCTGATTGTAGAGAGAAAGCTTTCAGTTTTTGACCATTTAGTACGATGTTTGCTGTTGGTTTGTGATTGATGGCTTTTAACAGATTGAAAATGAGATATTCTACTCCAATTTTCAGTGGCAATTTTATCTTGAATGGGTGTTTGACTTTTTCAAATGCTTTCTCTGCTTTTATTGAGATGATCGTATGATTTTTATTCCTGGTTCTGTTAATATGGTGCATTATATTTATTAATTTGCATACACTGAACCAGCCCTAAATCCCTCTGATGAATCATACTAGGTCATGGTGTATTATATTCTTGATGATTTGCTGCATTCTTTTTTGCCAGTATCTTACTGAGGATTTTTGTATCTATATTCATTAGGGATATTGGCCAGTAGTTCTTTTTTGTTGGGGTCCTCTGGATTTGTATCAGGATAAATATTTGCATTTAGGAATAACTTTGGGAATATCATTTCCCTGTCAGTTTCATTGAGTTTGAAAAATAATGGCATTAGATTTTCTCAACATTTCCTGTAGAATTCAGTAGTGAATCCATCAAGACCTGGGCTTCCTTTGTAGGTAAATTTTAATTACATTGTCAAATTCATTGACTGATATTGGGTTATTTAGAATGATTGTATCGTCTTGATTTAACTTTTATCATTCATATGTATCTGTCTATATACAGATGAATTTATATCTATATCTTATATCTATCTATATGTTGATGAAGTTTTGGATTTCTACAGATTTTATCCTTTTCTAATTGCATGAATTTGATTCTTTTTTTCTTTTTTTGTTTTTTTTTGGTTTTTGGTTTTTTTTTGTTTTTTTTTCTCCGGTACCGGGAATCGAACTCACAACCTTGCGCTTGCCAGGCAGACGCTTTGCCGCTGAGCTAAATCCCCAGCCCCCTTTTTTTCCTTTTTTGATAAGGTTGACTAAAGGTTTTTTTTTTTGTTTTGTTTTTTTCCCGGTACCGGAAACCAAACTTATGACCTTGTGTTTGCTAGGCAGGCATTGTGCCGCTGAGTTAAATCCCCAGCCCCACGTTTTTCAATTTTATTTAATATGATGTGTGATGTGTAATGTCATTCAAAGAATCAAATCTTGGATTCATTTATGTTTTTACTGTTTTCTTAGTCTCAATTGCATTATTTTCTGATCTGACTTCTATAATTTCCGCTCTTTTATGAGCTTTGGGCCTGATTGGCTCTTCTTTTTCTAGAAGTTTTTAGGTGGCTCTTGTCTTTGTGTCTGAACAAAATATTATCTTCCCACTTTTAGGGACGATGTGTAGCTATTTGTTTGCCTTAGAACCCATTCCTTTGGTACTGGGCTGTGGGGATGATTGGGACCACAGATTATTAGTTTTATCATACAAGGGTGAAAAACTTATCACAAATATGGCATGTTGACTAAAGTAGTGCAGTTAGCAATTACGTTATTATCAAGCAGAGCCTAGAAACTGATAAACTGTGGTAACTGCTAATTTGGTATCTCTAAGCATGGGAGCAAGAGCTGTAGGTATATATAACAACCACCAACATAGACCAGGGATTTGTACACAGTGGATTTTCTTTGCTCAGGTGATTTTTATCCTGTAGGGAAGGGGAATTTTATAGGGATGGGGAATAAATCAGAGTGATAGGTGAAGAGAAGTATAGTGGAAGCAAGATGAAGGACTGAGGGATTATCACTCAAACTTTGGGAAAGTGGTGGAGAGGATAGGAAAGAAAGAATAAAGGAGAAAGCCAAACAATTTTGAGTCAAAATGGAAAGATTGGAGACAGTTTTCCTTTACCTGTAAATATCACAGAATACAGAAATACCAGTAAGGAAAGAGAGAGGCAGGACTGAGTAAAAAAAAAAAAAAAAATCCAAAAATAAAATTCAAAACATATATAACTCTGCAACCCAAAATTTTAAAAAAAAAAAAAAAAAAAATCCAAAAATAAAATTCAAAACATATATAACTCTGCAACCCAAAATTTTAAAAAATTAAAAGAATGGAAAATTTTTTTAAAAGATCCCTTTAGTGCCCCCAGTTCTGTGTTAGTTCCTTGGTCAGAGCCGTAATCTATAATGAATAACTGCAAAGTCTGCAGTAGGATTACTGCTGAGTGAGCTCTGATCTTAGCCACACCACTAAATCCTTTTGTACAAGTTGATGTCAAGGTGAGGAGAGTGTCTTTGTCTACAGCTTGCCAAGGCCGCTTTCCTGCTAGTAACAGAGCAGGTGGTGTTGCCCTTGTCCTGCCCAAGATTGATTTGCTGCTTGCAATGCTGTTCACAGGGCAGGGCATGTGGGCAGTGCATGTGGGCAGTGCACTTTTCCCATCACTAGCCAAGGCCTCTTGCCTGCTTGTGCCCTTGGATAAAGGACTGGGGAGTGTGCGTGTGCGTGTGCCCTTGTCCCAGGACAGCCCAAGCCCGCATGCCTGCTTGCACTGACAGTTACAGAGGAGGATGCTGCTTCTTGTCCTCTGCAGCTAAGGCTAAGTCTAGCTTTGCTCGTTTGCCAAAATGGAGTCTGCATTGCAGCTCTTACTTCTCAGTCAAGTTTTCCCAAGTCTGCTGTACAACTACCAGCTGTCTATTGTGACTGAGCAGCCCTTTCCTCATTCCACTCCAGGACTTTGGCACTAAAGTGACCCTGGGGCTGTTATGCTTCTGGAATTTGAGCCCTGAGCACATTGAAATAATATAGTGGTCCCACCCTCTAGCTGCTACTCTGTACCAGTGGGTGTGGGGCTGTACCAGTATGGCTAGCTCACCAATGGATGACTCTGAGTTGGGCCACTTAGAAATGTATCTCATGTTCTCACTGCTGCCTTTTACTGCACAAGACTGTCTGCATCCAGGTCAAGTCTCTGTCTCTCAGTGAGGAAAAAAGTTGCTCTCGCTGACTCATTGCCCAGCAGGTCAGGTACACAGCTGCTCCAGCCACACTACATGATCTCTGGTTTGCAGAGGTGAGCTATTTCTTATGCAGCGGCAAATCCTATTATCTTCTTCTCCTCTGTCAGTTCCCCTGTGGATATCCTGTGGTTTGGAATCCCTTTGATTTCTCTCTGCACTGTTGTTTCCAGACTCTTCAAATTGTTCTGGAGAAGCTGAGTAGATGAAGCTCAGAACTCTGCTATTTTTCCCTCACCTATTTCATTTTTTTCTTAAACAATTTATTGTATCTAATGAATATGTAAAATACACATTTACTTGAGGTCTTATGAAGTTATAATTGCTCCCAATAGCTTAGAAAATGAAAGGAAAATATATGTTAATTAAGAAATTTAGAATTAAATGACACTTTTCTGGATACATGGCAATAGGTCCTATGAAAATGTTTGGAATTGTCAGAATTATATATAGATAATATGAGATGTCAGCTTTAGCAGGAAGTGCAGTAATACTGCATTACAAGGAAAATTGTCTACAAGGCAAAAGAAGAGACTGTGTTGTTCATGAAGGAAAAGACTAAAACCCTGATATCCCACTAGTGTTCCAAGATTGTCCTTTTTCATTTTTTTTATGCAAGGTGCATAGTATGCTATAATGTTTAACAGCATGTATTCTGAAGCCTGAATATCTGGGTTCAAATCACATCTCTGCCATTTAGCAACTGTTTGGCTTTGGGTGGTTTACTTCATTTTGCTGCAGTTTTCTCACCTCTGGGAAGAGGATAATGTAAATATTAATGCCTTGTTGTTGCAAAGATAAAATAAGTATAAATGTATACAATTCTTTGAACAGTATCAGCTATATAGTAAATAGTATATTACTAAGTATTATATTATACAATTAACTGATGTTTCTTAGAAATTAGTAGTCTTTTGAAGCTTAAGTAACAATGCTTAGACAATGTAATGAAATTCTACATTTTCAGAACAGCTATATATACAGCAACCATGTCAATGCTTTCCAATTGAGATTTATCATTACTCCATGCCTAAAAATTAGTCAACATACAATGACCTAAATTATCGATGTAAAGTCAATGACACCAAACTTCATTAGTGAGGTCTGGAAGGAAAAGACAGAAGTGGCAATACTCTGCAAGAGACTCCTAATGTTGTGCTTACTGATAGATATTTTATTTTCTTTTTTGCTCTTTTTGACAGTACTTTACATTTAATTCAGGGATTCCCTAAGTGAGATCTCTAGCCCTTTAAGTTTTATTTGGAGGTATGGTTTTTTTCAGTTGCCTAGGAGTTTATGGCACTTGTGATTCTCCTTCCTCAGCCTCCAGAGTCACTGGGATTATAGACAGGTGTGTGCCACCAGTCCTAGATGACATTTTATTTTCAAGGGAGAATTTGCTGGGCAGTAAAATAAAAAAGAGGAAATTCATTCAACCACTAAGTACAACTTAACTGTTTTTATTACTCTTCATAGAGAAGCAAGAGTGGATGACTGAAAGATACTATGGGTCTTTCACAGTAACATCTTCACAGCAGCCTCAAGCTCTTACTCACTGCACACCTTAGACAAACACCTAATAGATACATTATTTAAAGGAAAATGTAGGTCTGGAATGCTCAGTACTATTTTTATTGGTCATTAGGACAGTGAAATAATCAAGAAATCGAGGAATCAGGGGAGGTAGTCAGTTAAGCTATTTAGGGAAAACCTGTAAACTTTTAACTTTAGATCTTCTCTAAAGCAAAATTATTCTTTTCAATTCATCTATGAATGTAAAAATACAAGTTATGGAATCCACCTTTCTCCAGGGACCTTCCTAGGAGAGTCCATTATGAGGAAATTGTATTAGTAACCTTAAAGCTTTAGGTTATTTTATATCTTACTGTTAATCTAAATATTTACTAAACCACTGTATTTCTCTGTCATATCCAGATCATCTCTGTATGACTCAAAGGATTTAGTATCAGAACAGAAACTTTGCTCTTATTTCTCAGTCTCATAATATCTAAAAAAGTAAAGCAATTTCCCAATACCAGAAAAAATCTCTTACTAGTAGGAAACTATACAAATATGGAAATAATGGATGATAATGCTTGCTTACATTTACTTATCATTAGTCCTCCAGTGTCTTCTATGATCTCTCCATGCCCTTATCTATCTTCCTGTATTCCTCTCCCAAAACTGCTCAGTTTATTTTTTGCCCTCTTTCTATCCCCTGACTCATCACTATTGTGCCTTGATTGTGGAAGACTGTTATTAGTTCCTTTTAGACTGAGTTTACTCCTGGAAATTCTAAGAAGATGAGTATTAAACTGTTTAATAATGGGAATTTCTATATTTAGTCCAGATAATTATTTTCTTACAGTGTTATGAAGGTATTGTTTTACTGAGGTTAATTCAATGGACCAAGAAGCCAAATCAGTGAGGTTCATTCCTTGGGTCTCTTACTTCCTATATCATATTTCTGTGATACAAAATAAGAACATACCACTTCATAGGATTGATGTTAGGATTCACTGGGTTAATACATGTGAGAAACTTTAATCAATGCTTCATTCATAGCAAACAACCACTGGATAATTAAGAATCACTATTATTACTTTTCACTGAAGAGCCAAATGCTCTCATGATAACTGAAAATTATTATAGCCCTCCAAAGTGTCATCTTCAAAACCACCAGAAGCTCCTGCGTATTACCACCATTTGTTTAATGTCAGAAACACAAGCCTTCCCATTACTGTGCCTAGTAAGAGATAATTTACCTATTCTACTTGTTGATATAATAATTGTTATAACTCAAGGGAATTATTGTTGACAGATTAATATTATTTTATAAGAAATATTTTATACTAGAGTTGCCTTCTGAAGATAATGCCTGTGATGAATGAATAGCCCGCAGTGGTTTTAGCAGCCATCCTCAGGTGGGCAGAACCTTGCTTACAAACTCTGAGGCACTGCTGTCTTTACAGGATGAGATTTAAAAATTAGTACTTGTATAATTTTCATTTTCATATGGTTGAGTTTTCAGGGGAAGTAAACTTTACCACATAAGATTGCTGCTTCAGTCATGTGGTCTAGAAAATAGTCATAGTTTACTATGAGACAGATCATATTGATATACCGTCTTGATATTAATAAAACACATTTCTGCCTAACTTTTCTCTATAATATAAATCATATGTTTCTTTCCTTGCCATTAAATATTTGTAAATTAATCCAATGGTCTGGTTAACTCTACCACCAGTTTTTCTTTCATTCAATGCACCCTGTGTGACTCTACAACCTTAATTATTTCAAAACTGTACTTCTAGGAAATTACTTCTGAGCAAATAATCTCTCAAGTACATTATCTTTGACCTACTAATCAAAGTCCTTCTCCCTTCATCACAGGAATAAGTAATTCAGGGAGGCTGTGAAATAGGATTTCCTGAACATAGACAAGAAGAGATTCATTTTTACAGAAATGTGAAAGGACAGAAGAGAAATTTCCCAAAGAATGTCTATAGTGTTACCAACCTTGCTTGCCAGGCATGGGATATCTGGATTGTTTACTTTTCAGAGACCCAGCAACTGAATGAGAGGCAAAAGGATAATTCTCCAGTATCACCACAAGGGGTAAGCAAACACCAACGCTCAGACAGTGTAGAAGCACAAAGATTTGAAGGAGAGAAAAAGATAGAACAAGGTAAAGTGAATGTCAATAACATTTCGCCCACTGATATGGTTGGTATAGAACTGTTTTCTTAGGTAAAGGGAAAATTCCAAAATCCTCCTGTAGCTTTGTAAAAATTCAGATCTCTGGTGCTCAACCCCAAGAGTGTTTGCTTCTATCTCCTGAAAAATGTTTGTGCAGTTCTTCAGATACTATTACAAGCACAGATACAAAATAAAAACATCTAGCATTGTGCTTTTTGCCTAAGCATCCACACATTTTCTTATACCATTACCTTCTTTTTTTTAATTTTAGAAATTAAAGGAGGAAAATACTAACAGACCGACAACATTTTACAAA
>NW_004955525.1:3996277-4024084 GCF_000276665.1 Chinchilla lanigera | reverse complement strand
TTCTTGGTTGGGTCTTTCTCTGGTTTTGGTATCAGTATAATGTTTGCCTCCAGAAATGAGTTGGGTAGAATTGCTTCCTTTTCAATTTCATGGAATAGTTAGAGGAGGGTTGGTATTAAATATTCTCTGAATTTCTTGTAAAATTCTGCTGTGAATCCATCCGGGCCTGGGCTTTTCTTTGTCAGTAGATTTTTAATCACACTTTCAATCTCATTAATTGATATTGGGTTGTTCAGGAATTTGATATCTTCTTGACTCAACCTTGGTAGTTCATACGTATCTAGGAATCTGTCCATTTCTTCTGAATTTTCTATCCTATGGAAGTAAAGGTTTTCAAAGTAGGTATTAATGATCTTCTGAATTTCTGTGGAATCTGTGGTAATTTCATCCTTTTCATTCCTTATTGCATGAATTTGAGTTTTTTCGTTTCTTTTCTTGAGAAGGTTGGCTAGGGGTTTATCAATTTTATTTATTCTTTCAAAGCCATTACCTTCTTTTAATGTAACACATTCTTCCATCTTTAGACCCGTAAAAATCTTTTTCCTCCATCTAGGCTAGTGCATTGTAAAAGCAGTGTTCCTTCTGATATCTTTCCAGAGGTTCTTCTTCCATCACAAATTAACACATCTGATGCAATGCATTGACTATGGAGAATTCACGATATCAGGACAGGGTAGAAGTTAGAAATACTGTACTCTGTTGGGTCATTTGAGATTCCAGTAGAAGTTGTAACTGAATTTTTACGTTACGATTTTGCAGTTGTCTGTTGACTTAAACTAACAAAACCTGAGTTGGGAGATGGCTGAAACATTTGGAAGATATTTCACATAAAGCTTCCAGTCAGAGCAGATGCTTCCAGTTGTTTTCAAAATAGAGTCATTTGGAGGTATTTAAAAACTCCTGAGAACTGATACCAACCCCAGATATTCTTACTTGTTATGGAATATACCTAGGAGTTCACATTTTAAAAACTTCCCAGGACACTCTGTTTTACTTCAAAATTTGGTGCGACTAAATGAGACCACCATTAGTATGTATAAAACAGTGTTGGAAGACTATCAACCATAACAGAGCAGCAGTGTTAGCATGGGTAGGAGGTAAGATAAACTGATTCTCAATAGTCATCGTCAAAATGACAGTTATAATGGAGTGGACAACTGGTTCAGCATGTGCAGTTATAAGTTATAAAAAACTGCATATTTAGAAATAGTGTACATTGTGGGCTGGGAGCCACTGCTACAACTCCTAAGTGAGTAAAACTGAACTTAAGTTTTAAAGCTAAGTATTCTAAATGCATTTGTCCTTAAGGTTTATGCACATTAGTACATTTAATATTTATCAGAATATGTGGAAAGTGTGTTAAAAACAAATTCCTTAGACTCATATCTGATGACAAGTATTTGTGCAGGTATTTGTTTCTTTTGGCAAAAGAAACCCTTGATCCTTTTGTTTCACAGAAAAATATACCTTGAACTAGAATATACTAAACAAATAAAACTATAGATGATAGAGTTCAAGTAGTGTTTGTAAATTCAATTTAAACCAATTTGCATTTTCTCTTTTGCTCAACTAATTCTATGTGACTAGCTTTAGAAGATTTCCCTCAAAAAAGAGAATTTCTGGAAGTTTGAAATTTTCATCCTGAATTTCTACTATATTTTAAAATATAAATAAACTATTATTTCGGGAAAATACCCTATGTGGATGTTTTAAGAACTTTGAAAGTGAAAATATACAGGAGTTTTAACTCAGCAGTATAAAGTGAAATCATATTTAGAGATAATAAAAAAGTCACTTAATATGAAAGTATTAATTCAATTATGGTAGATAAAATAACTGATATTTACTGAACATTTAATATTCACCAAGCACTGCTCTGGATGTTTTTTATTTTAAAAAGAAGAAAAGTAAACAAAACAGAATTTCAAAACAAGGTAATAAGACAGTAGTAATAATTAACACATTGCATATTGTTATCTTCAGAGTAGTTATTCAGGCTATATGATATAGGCATGATATATTGTCCAAACAATATTTGTGTAAATCTTTCTTTTCAATGAACTACAAGAAACTAGCAATATAACTACTTTAACTCTCTTGTTTATATATATTTTTTCCTTTTCTCTTCCTTCCCCCCTCCCTCTATCACAGTTTTTTTTTCTATGAACAGTTTCTTCCCAGTTCACAATATCTATTGTATATTTTGTGTTCTATTTACTCATTCAGCTTTTCACACTAGAGAGACTACACAATGTTTACATATGTAGATCTGATTGATTTCACTTATGAGTACAGTCTCCAATTGAATGCTTTTTGTGCATTATGTTATTTATTCTTTTCAACATATGTGCAAGGTAGTGTAAAAGTAGAAAGTACATTAGACAGAATTAAACGGGTAAAAAATATTTTATTTAGGAAAAACTATATTAGAGAGAAGAAAAGTCACATCTCAGCCCACATTCACTGACACTGAAGCAAAAGGTGAGAGGAATTTTAAGCACTGAAGTAAAATGCTGGGAAAGTATTGGAGGACTTTAGGAATGAATTCATAGGCCATTTGACTTTATCATTTCTTTTTTCAAAGGAAATAGATCTCACAATTTTTTGACAGGAGCTAGTTTTATAACTTAGAACAAGGTACCCACCAAAATTAACCTTCCAAATGCCCCCAAACATTAAGGGAAAATGTTTACTACATGTCCAGATGATTATATTTCAAAAGAATAATTTCTGGATTTTTGAGAAAGACTTCCTTGAGTTGTAAAAATGGCAAAAAAATTTTAATTATACTACAAAGGAGAAAACTGACAGTTTTATAAGTATTCTAAGTACATACTCTTAAGGAAACAGGTGGTCAGAGGCTGAGAGGCAGGAGGAAGCCTCTTAAATTTTAATCAAACTTAGGGGAAATTTCAGCCCATCTTGTTCAGCAGCTGATTTTACTAAATTCCCCATTTTCTAATGAATAAATTGATGCTTAGGGAAAACAAATCTCATCTTTGATTCACGTGACAGCAAATGTAATGCTGTTTTGATGCTGCTTACACCTCCACATGATGATATGCCACGAATCTTTTTAAAAAGAGTGAAGTATGTGACCTGCAAATGACCAAATTTATTTAAATAATAGCAAAATAAATTCAAGTGAATGAAAAAGTCATAACACAGTCTCTCTCCCCCCTCACTCCCTCTCTATTTGTAAACTCAAAGAAGAAGAAAACAAAGGAGAAACTCTGGTCACCTTGAGAGAATACTCATATGGAAAGTAAGGTATTAAGCAGGAAACTATACTTTTTTTCCAAGTCTGCAATGACACAAGCAAATCCTTGACCCCAGGTTTGAACAACACCTCTTCCCCATTGTCCAGTGTGAATATCTTTCCAAAAGATAGGTTTCCCTGTTGGTTCTGGCAGCCCCTTAATAATGGTGGCCCAAAGGAATTTTTGCTGCTACAGTAGATGAACCTTTACTAATATCCAAAATATTTAAGGTAAATAGATCTTTATGTAATAATTGATGTGGTGAGCTTCTATCCCTATCTCCCCCTTTTTCTTTTGCTAACATAAATTTAAGAGTATCGTGTGCCCTTTTAACAATAACTTATCCCTGAGGATTGCATAGAATGACAGTACAATGATTAACATTCCCCAAGGCACTGAATTGTTGGAAGGAATGGAATGCATTAGCAGATCCCTTGTCAATTTTGAGTGTTTTAGGTTTACCTATAATAGCAAAACACTCTAATAAATAATTTTTAACATGTATAAATTTTTCTCCCCAATAGTACAGAGGCCCACATAAAGCCAGAATATGTGTCAATAACAACATATACAAATCCAAGTTTCTCAAAAACAGAAATATGTGTTACATTCATTTGCCACAACTTATTACTTTGTATTCCTGTAGGATTTGTTTCAGGGTGAAAACTAGGATTATTAAGCATTCCACATGTAGACAAGATAAAGTGATTTCACAAGCCTTTTGAATGAAAAGTTGAGGAAATTTTTGACTTAAACCTTTGGTATTTACATGAGTTAAAGTATGAAATTGAGTGGTTAAAGAATCTGGTGAAGAAATAGCAACAAGTTGAGCATTGTTTCATTAAAGTTAGTTTTCAGAAAATTATGTGATGTTTTGGACTGTTCAAAACATCATGGCAGTGGAAATAATTTGTTGTAAGTAACCATCAGATCTGTGAAACATGTCAAACCCATTAAGCTCAATGAGAATACAGTCACACAGGTAGCTCCTAAGAAAGTTAGAATTTTAGACATGGCATTCAGCATTTTCCTTTTCCATGGACAAACTGAAATTTTATTTCTGACTTGTTCTGCAGTGTCTGAACCAAGGTGATGAATACTATAATGCAAGCTCCTCTTGTACTCTTTGTTGTTAGTGACGAATATATGTGCAGAGTATCCCATTTCCTTTAAGTGTTCCAAAACAAGCAAAATAGAAGTCATTGCCTTGGGAAGTTCCCAGAAAAATTAGAATACTAGCCATATCACTGGTTTTTCTCCATCCTTCACAAGAAAAAGATGGGAACTAAAAACATTCTACTGGTTTTTTTTTTTTTTTTTGTACCAAGAATCAAACTCATGACCTCGTGCTTCCCAGGCAGGTGCTATGCTACTGAACTGTATTGCTGGCCCCATTCTACTGATTTTACAGTGCTATATTGGTGATGAATCCCATCACATTTCCCTTTAGGGTTTTTTTATATCTTCTTATGCACTTAGGAGACAAGTGTATTTCTCCTAAAGAAAAATGTTCTACATCTAGTATAGTTGTATACATTAAAAAATAAAAAGTGCAGTGCTTCCATGTCCACCATCTTTCTGACATTACATCCCCATAAGAGTTCATTGTTATTGGTTTACTTGGGCACTTTCATTTGCTGTGCTTCTGCTAAATTTTCCTTACAAATATTGAGGAAAAATTTAAAAAAACATATTTTCTCTTATAATTTTCATCACCTGAACATCATTTTCCTATTGAATTAGTATAAAATAATAATCATTATTGTTTCAAGTAGCAAAGAGCTAAACAACATAGAAACTAGCTTGATAGGTCCCTTCTCAGAAGTCCTACTGGAATTAGATAGAGTCCTGGTTTATGGTATTTTTCTGCTTAGAGAAAATTGCTGCAGTTCAGATAACAAAATACACTTAGTTATAGATAATAGAGAATTTAAAATTAAGACAGAACTAGTAGGTAACAGCCATTTCCTCTGCCTGGCCTATTTCTCTCACTTTACATGTCTGGAATTCACCCCAGAAAATTTTCCTATTTTCTTAACTGCTAAAATGTAGTAGCACTTTAAACCTATCAATGATTTTCATCCTTGTCAATGAAACAAGATGGAATTCAAGGGTTGAACTAAAACATCATGACTAATCTATTTTCCTTACATCCCTAATATTAAAAAATAAGAATATACTGAAATGAAAAAGTATATGGCAGGTTATTATGCTGTCTCTTATAAATAGAAAAAGCAGTTTTGTTTAATAAAATCATTCTATGTTCAATATTAAGAATTGATATGACTGATTATATTATGTAATATCCCAGGAGAAAGAAATAGCTTATTAAGAAAAATATTTTGTAATAAGTGTTACTACATTGTGTTTGCCCATTTTAGAACTCTGAGTGTTGTCTAGTACACAAGTCCAGTGATCTTTGTATGAGTTTCTAGGGTGATTATTTAGTTCAAATCTTTAAGAAGACAATAAGCTAAATTTAAAATTAGATGTTTTTAATATAAATATAGAAATAAATTATAATACATATTTTGTGGACTCGATATTACTTTCTATTTTAATTAAGGAATTAGTAACATTTAGGCCTTGTAGCACAGGAATAGCTTCTAAATAGTTCATCTTTGTTCATGTATCATATATCATACAGTTTTAATTCCAGAAGGTTTAATTGGTTGATGTATTGCCTTTATTATTAATTATTGATTAATAGTTATTTATGTATAGACTCATGTTTTTTCTTAATTTTTTGCTCATTTTAATGTCATAGTTATGCTTTCTGCCTTTGTGTACTGAGCATTTTGCATCAATTTTATCTATATTCTATGCAACAAGTGTATGCCTTTTCTATAGTAAGATCACAGTCACTATTATTAATTTTTTTTTTTTTTTGTACTGGGAATCAAACTCAGGACATTGCACTTGCCAGGCAAGCACTGTGCCACTGAGCTATATCTCCGGCCCATTAATATCACATTTAAAATATTGTTCACTGTAAATATTTTTTTGCTTAGAGTTAAATTTTAAATAGATCTTCTATTGTGTATATAAACGAACTTCAAATCATTTCTTCAACTAGAACATTGACAACTTCTTCCTATGACTACTGCCCTCCATCAGTACTTGTCACCATTGGCAGTAGTCACTCAGAACTTGCTCCGTCATGATCTACTTAACCCACAGTAAGACTTAAAACAAAGTTATATTTTGATTCTAGTCTTCACCTTAACTATACACATTTATTATGAAAGTAAACATTGGCAATACGTGCAACTTATGATAAAATATATTTTCATTCAATCAAGCAAAAACACACATAGAATACCTAAGAATATTTAATCCTCCTTCCTTTTATGTTCTAGTAATTAATTCTAACCACAAAGAGTTCAATGGGAAGCACATATTTGGAGATAGCATCCTTGTACTGTCAAGTTTATTTTTGATCTTTGAATCTTGAATTAGATTCTTTGTGGACAACATTCATATCATATTTCCAGATTGAATATCTCTAAGTCTCTATTTCTTCTCTCAATGCCAACCATTAATCACCCTTCATGTTCACCGAATGTCTAATGAGATGGACATCCTACTTTTTCTCATATTCAGCCTCTAACGTGGATTGTCATAAGTTTTGTTTCATCTCTTTCTTTTGCTTTGTATCTGGACAGAGTTCTTCATCATGATGTGTTGCCAGTTTGAATTATCCAAGAATCACTACTTTATTTTAATTAATTCAATCAAATTATTGGTACAATATTTCCTATATTTTATTGTACTAAAATAAGTGCCTTTTCTATGCTTTCCTTTTAAATATTAACTGTTACTTTTATTATCATATTCCAGATATTTATAATTTATAAGTCAATTATACTGAACAGTGCATTTTATATTTTATTACTTGATCTTTATAGTTATCCAAAACATTGGTATAATTTTTTTTTCCAATACACAATAGACAATCACAATTTTATGAAGAAGCATTCTCATTTTCAAGAAAATATTGCTAGGAATTTACAGACTTCTTAGGTCTTTTCATTCCAGTGGATGACTTTTTCTACTGAGCAAACCAAATCCTGTCATTAATTAAGACCAGAATCAGTGACACAGAAATATGCAGTGATGAATGATGATTATGTGTTATTTTTCTCTTGGACTGATTTAAAAGGCAATTTAGCTGTCTGTGTGGATCAAGTTGTTTCCTCCTAAAAATCTGCAATTGAGTCTGCATCCCTGGTAGTAGTGAATGTGATTTTATTTATTTATTTTTTGGAAATAAAAGCTTTGTATATTTAATCATGTTAAAATAGTATCATAAATATTTTATGCCTTAATACAATATGGCTGTTCTTCTTATAAGAAGACAACTTAAAGACACAGAGGAAAGGGGCTGGGGATTTAGCTCAGCGGCAAAGCGCCTGCTTGGCAAGCGAAAGGTCGTGATTTCAATTCTTGGTACCAGAAGAAAAACAAAACAAAGCAAAACAAAAAAACAACAACAAAAAAGAGACATAGTGAAGAGAAACACATGTGGAAAAAAAAATATGCACACAGAAAGAAGTGGAAGCCAAGAAATACTAAAAGAAATGATGTCTACAAACAGAAACTGAGATTGAACAACCAATTATTCTATCCAAATTCAGAGGAAGCACAATCTTGTTGACCCTTAGGTTTCAGAATTTTGGTCTCTAGATTTGTGAGGGAATATATTTCTTTATTTTAAAGCTTCCTTTTTTGATAGTTTGTTATGATAATATTGGAAAAATAATATAGGTGCCTAGCTTTTATTCATTCTTCAAGATCATGAGATATCATCTTTAGTAATAAATGAATTAGTCTTTTAATTTTATGTGATTTGATTCTATGGTTTTCTTGAGTGATTTTCCATAATATTCAACTGTCATGCATCTTAAATAAATCTTAAAACTGTTAAAATTTTCCATCCAGAATATAAGATGCACTAGGTAAATATGTATCATATATCTAACTGTAAATTTATATGATAACTTTGTTTTAGTACCTTTTTGAAAGTTGAGAACAGTTAGGCACAGTTTTTTTTAAGTAAAATCAATTAATTTTATTTATGATTCTTTCTTTACTGAAAAACGTCGTTATGTCTAATGTATCATTTTTGTCAAATAGATATCCTTTATTAAAGAATAAAAGAAACATTGTTTAGCATCAAAACTGTATTGTATTACATTGCATGTACAGTAAGAAATGTGATTGCAATACTTGGTGTAAAAGTAGGTAACTCTGGAATCAAGACTGTAAGAAACATAAAATACAGAGCAATAGTATAATAAAAAAGTAGAATTATTGCATTAATGAGCAAAAGGCAGTAGTAAAAATAACTATTAGAGGCTTCATAATCTTGCTATATATGCTTACTTCGTGTTTTCTTTATGCTTTTAATGCTTTAGAATATTAGTAGAGTATATTTATTGTAAATCTGCAGGAGATGCATTTGCGATCCACTATGAACATCACCCATTTAATGTCATGGTGAGAAAGCCAGACTTGCTATGGCATCACCTAGTTATAGGATACATACTGGAAAACTAACTGCACCAGTAAATAAATATACTTAGTTATTTGAATCTTAGTTTTTGAGGTGAAATTTAACCCATTTTGAACATACTGTTGTTCTTGTAACGATGATGTTCTTACATCCAACCCATACTACTTCCCACAAAAGCGAGAGTAAAGCAGAAGGAATGCTCTGCTGAATCAATAAGAATTGTTTCTATTACTCAAAAATCTTTCTCTAATACTTCTAACCTTGTCTATTATTTCCAGAATGTTCTTTATTTAAGATATATGAGATTTTTCTCTAGAAATATTTCCCTTGATTTCACAACAAAATAGTAAATGTAATGTAATAAAATATACTTTATGTGCTTGGATAATTATATTTAAAGTTAATCAGGGTTGCACTTTTCATCATCATTTAGCAAAGGTATCACGAAAGAGAAAAATCTTTTCTTCAGAAGAAATGCATCTTTTCTACAAGTAAATTATCACCATATAAAAACATAGAATGGGTAAAGTTCTTTACTATTGGTGATAAAAATATAAAATTCTCTCCAGAGAAAATATTTAAATAGTTCACATATGACTTTGAAATTGAATGTGTGAGAACTCTTTTTTATAAAATCAAACTTAATCTCTGAATTGCTCTTTTGCATCCAATATTAAAATATGATTTTTTCATATCATATGGTCCATGGTAATATCCTCTCTAGAGCTGAATTGTTGTTGGCTGTATGCTGTAGAAACTGCAGAACTGTGAATTAAATAAATTTATTCCCTAAAAATGCGATTGAGGATGATTTTAGAAAATGGAAAGATATGAATTTTTCTAGGATAGGAAAAGCCAACATAGTAAAAATGGTCATACTTTCAAAACTTCTATAGAGATTTAATGCAAACCCACCGAAGATATCATTAACATACCTCACAGACCTAGAGGAAACATTCCTGACATTCATTTGCAACCAGAAAAGATGTAGAATAGCAGAAGCAATTTTGGAGGACAAAGGCAAAACAAGTGGCATCATGATCGCAGACCTGAAATCATACTACAAAATTACAGTTGTCAACTTAGCGTGGTATTGGCAAGAAGCAGGCCTGAGGGTCAGTGAAACAGAATAGAAGGTGAAGATTGATCTGCAAACACAGTCAGATAGGTTATCTTTGACAAAGGAGCCAAGCATGTTCACTGGAAGAAAGATAGTCTCTTTAATAAATGGTGCTAGAAAAACTGGCTTTCCACATGCCAAAGACTAAAACTAGACCTATATCTATCACCATGTACCAAACTAAAGTCATAATGCATCAGGGATCTATATACTAAAATAGAAACACTAAATCTACTGGAAGAAAAATTAGGCAGAAGTCTTGAAGACATAGGTGTAGGCAAAGACTTCCTGAACAAAACCCAGACTGCAAGAGAAATAGTAGAAAAAATAAGAAAATTGGATCTTACCTTACTAAAAAGTTTTTGCACAACAGAAGAGATCACAAAGTGTAAAGACACCTCACAGAGTAGGAAAAATTATAGCCAGTTGACCCAAAGACAAAGGACTCATGTCTAGAACATATAAGTACCAAAAAAATTAGACCCCTCAATTTCAAAGACCTAGTCCAAAAATAGGCACCAGAGATAGGCACTTCACAGATAAAGAAACACAAATGGCAAATAAATACATTAAAAATTGATTAATATCCTTGGTCATCCGAGAGATGCAAATTAAAACAAGATTGAGATTCCATCTCACCCCAGAAACAATGGTTATGATAAAAAAAAATCAATGAATAACAAATGATGGAGGGGCTGTGGAGAAAAAGGAACCCCTCTCCACTATTGGTTGGAGTGTTGAGTGATGAAATGACTGTGGAAATCAGTGTGGAGATTCCTCAAAAAACAGATTGGAGGTCCTATTTGATCCAGCTATTCTCCTCGTGGGTATCTTCCCAGAAGAATTAAAATCATCATACCACAATGATACATGTGCACCCGTGTTTGTAGCAGCACAATTTGTAATAGCTAAATCTTGGAATCAACCCGGATGTCCATCAACTGAAATATAGATAAAAATGATTTTTAATATAATTGAGTACCACCCAGCCATCAAAAGGATAAAATGGAGCCTTTTATAGGTAAATGGGTGCAACTCAAGAACATACTCATATGTGAAATAAATCAGACCTAAATGTGTAAACATCATATTATTTCATTAGTGTGAAAAATCCAACAAGTACATAAGATCCAAAATGTACCAGTAAATAAATATACTTTATATTTAGCATCAAAAATAGATATTGTGAATTGGGAAGAAACTGTTCAAAGAAAAGACAAATTGTGCTGGGGAAAGGGGAAATGAAGAACGAAAAAGATAATGTTTATAAAAGAAAGTTAATATTTTACAGAGTTAGCTTCTCTTAGTATATTAAAAAGAAAGATTTCTACTAATATTGTATAGACAAGATATCATGCCTATATCTTCTACTCTGAATAACTGCTAAGAAGACAACAATACACAGTGTATCAACTATTGTAGTTGTTCTAATAGCCCGTTTTGAAACTCGTTTTCCTTGTTACGTTTCTTTTTTAAAAAGGAAGGAGCAGCTTGGATGGAGGACAGGAGAAAACAAGCAGAGGAAAAAAATATATGTGTATAAATGAATGATAGCTGGAGTAATTGTACCACTGATTGCTTTTGGTTTGTTGAAAGGAATAGTAAATGCTTGCTTGTCTGATGGATCCTGCATGCAGATGTCTGGTGATCTGAGCAACTACTTTGAAGATAATAGTATATATTACAACAAATTTATTAATTTTCTATCACCTTGTTTTCAAATTCTGTACCATTTTTATTTTTTTCAGTTGTTTCATTTTTGCCTTTATGTTTGCTTTTTCTCTTCTTTTTAAAGAAAAGATAAAAATAAATACATTTATTTTCTTTATAATTTAGCCAGTCTTAATTATTTCAATTGTAGTCATACAATGGTCTAATAAAATATACAATATTTTTCAACATTGAAAAGAAATAAAATTCTGACTTTTGTTGAAATATGGATAAACCTTACAGATATTATGCCAAGTGAATTAAGCCAGATAAACAATGACAAAAATCATGTGATTCCACTTTTAGGATGATCCCAGAATAAATTCATAGAGAAATAGTAATCATAAAAGTGGCTAAATGAAACTAGATGTATGGAACAATGAGGAATTATTGATTAATATTTTCAAAGACTCAGTTTGGAATAATAACTTCTAGAAATAGTGGTGATTGCTGTATGAAAATATGAATGTAAATCATGCAACTGAATTATACTTTTAAAAATAGTTAAGCGATTCACCACGGTGGCACATTCATTTACTCTCCTCACTCTGGGATTCTAAGGCAGCAGGTTTACAAGTTCAAACACAGACAAGGCAGCATAGAAAGACTCTCTCAAATTGTATAAATATAAACATAAATATAAATATATATGAAAAGAGTGTAAATATTGCTCAGTAGGTGCCAGCAGTGTCAAAAAACCCTAAAAATGGTAAATCTTATGCACATTTTCCATACTACAACTATAAAAGGAATAGCTTTCATTATGTCTATATTTTCTTGACAGTATTATAGAGCAAAGTAGATGTACATTTATTAAATTAACCTTACATATTCTAATATTATGTACTATTTATAGTTTCTTATTTCAATTGTAAAATGAGCCATTTTAAATGGGGTTAACTATTACAAAATTCTTTAGTCATAAAGTGTTTTCACCTAAATTAATTCATTCTGAGATAACCGTAATAGTGATGTAATTGCAAATAGCTTCATTTTGCAGATTCATTTATTCACTCATTAAATCCTTACTCTGTTTACTTACTGCAAAATATTGTATTTCTGTGACAGTATGAAAACCATTCTCAATCTATGGGAATTGTTCTACTACAATGATAGTAGCAGGTGGTCTTAGAGAACACCTAGTTTAATATTTTCACAAATTAGTCTCAAAAAAGTTAAATTACTTATCTATAGTCCCATAGTTTGATATTATCATGACAATAATCAAGACAATAATCTTCTTATTTTTAGTTCTCTGTACTTAAGTTTCCATAAAGTAGAATTTATCATGAACAATGATGGTTTAGAAATGATTATAAAAAGTATTTAAATTGCAATAACTACTCTCTACAGGAGATGATTCTTAAAGTGTGATAGAAGCAAGCTATCAGCAAAATATTGCAGTAGCCAATAACATTCTCCTCAGGAAATATAATAGTTAGCTATGAATGATAATCATCATGAGGAGGCACAAGATAAATGAAAAAACCTGCCACAATAAAATGGAGAAAAACATAAGAATAATTATCCAGAAAGATTGTGTGGGACATTCTCATATGTGAGATATCTAGAGATGATATGGGAGAAAGCAGAAGAGGGGCCACAGTGAACAGCATATTGATTGATTACACCAATGTCAATTATCCTACTCTACAGAGGCAGTGTTCCACATTGAAGTTGACAATACCCATTCTTTCACAACCTCCCACCAAATCAGGGTGTGTCTCTACTCTATCCTCCACTCCATAAAAATGAACTGCTATTGTTCTATTGCATGTCCAGAGCTGCCTCTCTTCCAACACCTATATGTAACACTGAATCGAGGGCCATAGATATTCCTTGCATATCCATAATTCATGTCTTTGGTCTACAACCTCTGTACACTCCCCACATTATAGGCCTTGCTTTTACAGCCATATGGCAAATAACTGTGTCTCAAATGCCGTAGTTATCACTAATATATTAAGCCAGCTTTCCCTCGGGTTTTAGAGTACTAACCACAGCCTATGCACACATGATATAAAACACAGATAACTAATACCTAATCTGTGGTCAAAGTGAGCTAGTCTACTTACTACACACTGGAGATGCTGCAGTTCCTTATGTGCCTGTCCTGTATATCTTGCCTCACTGTACACTGTGCCTCCCCAGCTCAAGCAGTCTTACCATACAATCAGTGGAGAGGCCTATGACCCAGACACTGTTGTCATTGTCACAATGAAGCACATAGCCATGATCAATTTATATGTGCCATCATTTGGGCAAAACTCCTCCAGGTGCTACACATTGCACACCAGTGCCATTGCCATTTGGATATGTCGGCAAGCTGAACCTGAAAAGGAGAGTTTACCTTGACTATGACTTTCTGATTTCAAGAAAGTGAGATTGACAAGATCAGAGGAGCCTTCCCCACCACTGTGAACACTGATTCCCTTGCAATTGTTTTCCAAAACTTACTTCAGCTAACAGTGCTACACAGAAGCTATAGCACCGCATATGGATTAGAGACAGATTTGCCACCCAACACTTAGAAGATACTTTTCTTTTTCTTTCTTCTTTTTTTTTTGGGGGGGGGGTTTCTCCAGTACCAGGAACCAAACTCACGACCTTGTGCTTGCCAGGCAAGCGATTTTGCCACTGAGCTAAATCCCCAGCCCAGAAGATACTTTTCTATCCATATATGGTGGAAGGTTTTCCTCAAATAAAACCAGTATATAAAATTTGCAAGAGGTGGTTGCTCCATGATATTCATAGTTATCAATACGAGGATGAAAGAAACATGAAAAATCAAGTAAGCATAATGTCAGAGGAATATAATTATATTTCAATAAGTGACACAAATAAAAGGTTTTTAGCAGTTTGTCTAAATATATTTATAACAAATGTTTTAAAGAACCTCAGCAAAGTTCAGAAGAACACAGACACAATTTAAAACACTAAAAAATTATACATGACCAGTGACAATGAAATCATAAAAATATTTCAACACAGAGTTAAAGAATAAAGTGAAAGAAATTATAAGTATAATAAAACATCAACAGTAGAATTGACAGAGCAAAAATAGGATCTATGAACTCAAGTATGGCTTATTGAAGATATAGTGTCTTCTCATTTCTGGTTTCACTTTCCACAATTCAATTTACATATAGTGAACTAGCTCTAAAATATTTAATGGAAAATTACAGAAATAAACCATTCATAATATTTAAATTTTATACTATTTTGATTAGTATGATAAAATCTCACTCTAGCCCACTTGACAAAATCTCACTCTTTCCCACTTGCAATGTGAGCCACCCCTTTGTCCAATATATCCACACTGTATATGATGCATACACAGAGTCACTTAGTCGCTGCCTCTATTTTCAGATAAATTATCAGAGTATTTTAATGCTTATGTTTAAGTAACATGTATTTTACTTATTCTTGGCCCCAATGTACAAGAGTAGATTTGTTGCAAAAGAGGAACAAAACATATAAAGACAGAGTAACTCTGATAGTATATAACAAAACTGTGGGGCGTGTAGAAAAATATAAAACAGTATGAGGTTCAGTACTATCCTTAAATTTATGCATCCAAATGAGTTCGTGGAATATATTTTCTATGGGTAAAGGGGGACAGCTACAATCAGAAGGGACAAAAAGAAACCAAATTTTAACGATAGAAATAAAGTCCACAGGGCTTATGGGAAAGTGTAGAGAGGGAACATTTGCATACTTAGAGCTGAATTAACAGAAATAAGAGAAAAAGAGATAGGAGATACATTTCAAGAAATTTATCTGAAAATTTCTCAAATATAGGGAAACGTAAATATCTAAGTACAGTAAATGGGAGGTCTCCAGTTAGAAATAAATCAAAGAGGAGACAATGTGGTAGACTACAGTAGCAGCACTCATGAGGCAATCAGAAGATTCTACCAAGATCATAGTACTTGGAATCAAGGGGGAGCAAAATCACCCAAATACAGTAAGGTAACTTGAAGAAGATGTGCTCCAGATGAATTCCAGTACCAAAAGTGTTTAGAAAAAGAGATAGCACAATTTCTTGATCACAGCACTACCTATAGCCCAGATTTGTAAACATGCCATCATGGGAAAGGACTTAAACCCCTGAAACAAAAATAAAAGCTGAGTACAGCAATGGCTATAGATCTGCTGCAAGTAAGGCCAAACCTAGCAGTCACTGCCCAATGCCCACTTGTCCTAGCTCTCTTCCTACTGGCAGATATACCCAGTAAGATATTCACCAAAGAGATCCTCCTCAGATTAGAGTGCAAAGAAAGGCAAAAGGCAAAATCACTTGTAAATTGGTGATTTTATTAGGAAGTCTGAGTCCTAGGGATAGAAAATAACAAAGGCACAAATGTTTAAATACTTGAATTCAGGTATTGCAAAATATGTAGGATAGTGAGCTGCAGGGATATGCACCATTTGTGACTGATATGATCTGAGTTAAAGGAAAGACACTGGAGCATGTACCAGAGTGGGCATTCTTATACACCGTGTCAAACTTTGTGCCTTTGTGGAATCTCTCTTGTTGCTTAGTATCAAAAAGTTTAGAGCTGAATGCCCACCCATGTCCCATCCCACAAGTGCCAAAAGTTGCTGAGTAGAGCAACCATGTAAGCTGCCTCCCATGGTTCTCAAAATGTGACTAAATCTTAACCAAAAGGTCTCTCCTCCCCTTTTCCTTAAGCACCACTGAGTTTGTGGGCTGGATGAATACTCTCCAAGATATAGAGAGTTTAATGTGGATGAAAATCTGGAGAAGAAAAGCATGATCAGATTTTACCAGGCACGGTCATCCTGAGTGGGGTTAAAAGAACAAGTTATGATAGTGGATGTCCTTGTCTTGTTTAATATGAATTAACTTTACCAAGTCCAGAGAGTTCAAAGAAAATCTGTTATAAATAAGTTTATATATTTGTCAAATATTCACATACATTTATTGAGAGAATCCCATAGTTTCTTTCTTTCAGTCAAAAGTTTAAATTATATCAATTTTCTCATTATTAAGCATTTTTACATTCTGACAATAAACCCTTTATATAAGATGTATTAAATTTTTCATCTCTTGCTAGAAAAGTGTTGGTAATATTTTATTTAGAATCCTTGCTGTATAACTAGATACAATAATATCCTACAATATTCCTTTGTCCATAGTATTTTATCTGATTTTGTTATCAAATTTATACAAGCTTCACCAAAGTTTCTGGTCTGTATGGTTTACTTACATTTTTTCCTATAATGATCCTTGATATAATAAGCTTAAGCTAAATGTTTCAAAAAGTTGGTGATAAAACAATTGATATCTAACATTTCTTTCTGAACTAAAACTCTGATTATTGATTCCAATTATTTACAACTTACATTCCTTGAATTGTTCATAATAGTTTTCCTGAGTATATTTTATTAAATTATATTTTCCTAAGATATCTTTTAGATCATTTACATTTTCAAATTTGTTAAAATTTTTCTTTGAACAATTGCTTTACTGTAAAAAATTCCCTATGAGAAAATAAAATCAGCAACATAGTAGAATGAGAGACCCCTCACTTTCTCTTTCTCCACGGATGTACTGAAAAACTTAAAGTGGATCAGTTCCATAGAGATATTCCCTTAACAGAGAAATTCACTCCAAAATATGTCTTCCAGAATAACCTGAAGTTTAGCAGTTGCTAAAATGTATTATTTTTTTTTCTTCCTTTTCCACAACCGATAATTATCTTTCTAAAAGTTCATAGATCTCTTTAGGCAAAAATTAACATTTTAAAATTTTATTAGTGGATTGGATTTTCCTGGAGATAATAATTTTTTTATTCAAGTCTGTAAACTGGCTCAAGTTATACAATTGATTAACAGAGTATGGTTTTATTTATATTATTAACCTTCACATTTTATTTAGTAGACATACAACTTCTCTACTTATACTGAGTAAGTATTTAGAAGGTTTATTAACTGTTTCTAGGAACACTATAATTTACTAGCTAAAACCATAAGTAAAAAATTCTGTTTCTTTGAGTTTTCTCTCTCTTGTGATAACTATACCCATTTTACCGTTAGTGATTTTGTGAAGGACTTGGTCCCTGACATGCCAAGACTCAATTTCCTTTCTTCATTTTTCTATTTTTTGGTACTGGGAATTGAACTTAGGACCTTGTACTTGTCAGGCAGGCACTTGTGCCACTGAGCTACATCCTTGGCAGGACTCAATTTTCACCATTTAAGTTTTTTTAATTCAATGAATGTATTTCCGCTTGTAACATCTGGTCTAGGAGAAGAGGATCATGGAGCTTTCAGGGATGCTGAGGCTCTACTCACATACCTATTTCTCAAATTATTGGTGAAAGTATGTCTTCTTCAACATTTAGTGTGTGAGAGATTTTCTGTAACCAATCCACTTTACCATTCCTACCATCCTAAGAATCTAGATCTCTTTCATGTAAAACTAAGAGAGATTTTGTATCTCTGTTTCATTCACAGTGAGCCATCTTTTGATTTGTTTCAGCAAGCCAGACAACCTAATAAATTTTTATAGCCTTTTTGAACTCTCTAAACTGCAACATTCAATAAAAAGCCTATGCTGATTGTGCTGATATCAATAAATTCAGACTGATTTATCTTTGTATTTCTTGCCCTGTTGCAATTTACTTTCCTGAGGTACATGGGATTGAATCCTGTGTCTTCACACTAAGTTACACACTGAAGCAATTTTTTATATCTTACTTTGAGACAGGGTTTCACTATGTCTATAAGTTTCCCAGTTCTTGTTCCCTAAATTACTACTTGTATATATTAGAAAACTCAAGTAGTTCATTTGTAATTTAGCACCTCTCTTTCTTAGTTACATTTCATACCTTGTCGTTAGGGGACTTTTGGAATTGAATCTAGTTATAAGTGGAAGCAAAGAGAATGTGTTCATTTGTTCCTGAGGAGAATTACATTTTTTTTGCCACTCAGTGGAGGCCATTTCCATGTCCTGAGGCAATTCAGAATTAATCCTCTTAGGAGGAGGTGGAAAGGCAGAAACCTAGTGTGGCTACTGGGGCTACTACAACCCGGAGGGAGATACTGGTATCCCTATGAGTAAGAAGGCCACACTTTCAGATCAAAAAGACTCACCAAGATTTAGGGGCTCAGCTTCTCCAGTTTCATTAGGTTCTTTGCAGACATTCTAATCCCAAATTGAAGGATCCCATTCTTTCCAAATGAATGCCTTCATTAGTATTAGATGGCCTGTGAAGCTAACAGTTCAACTTTCATTGTAATTCAGCCAAAGGTGTAATGTCTGATTTTCAGATATTTCAACACTTTGACTATGACAGATAATATTCTCTTTTAGGGTATAAATGGGAGCTCCTATGTTAGTTATTGAGAACTTGAACTGAGGATTTGAGTACTTCTACTCTCTTTTGTCAGTTTGTTCACCGACATTAGAAGCAATTGATCAACATTATTATATTCTTTAGTTTTCTTCATAAATATTTGAAAGTATCATAGAGAGTCTCATTAAGATATTTGACGTTTATAAGTCACTGATTAATAGCATTATTTGGAGATATTTTATGTGTTTCTTCTAATGAGTTTCAGTCAAGTGACCATGTGACAGGCTTTTGTGATAACAACCAGACATATGACTTATTTGACTTTTTATTTTAAAAGTAAAAGGACGAAAATATTAACAGATAGACAAACATTTACAAAATAGAAAAGAACAATAAAAATAATGCAGGGTTACAAACAAAGTGGTAGGAAATTAACAATGCTTGTTGTATTACATATTGATATCTTCAAAGTGGTTTCTTAGGAAAAAAAAGTAGAGACATGCAATATTGATCAATCAAGGATTCATTAACTGTTTCTTTCAGCAAAGAAATGGAAGACACTAGATCAACTATGTTAACTATCCTGTATATATATACATAAAAAATTTTTCCTTCTCTCCCTTCTCTTTTCCAACATCCCAGTTGCCCTTTATCCTTGAGCATTTTCCATTGCTTTCACAATGTCTATCATACCTCCAAGCTTTTATTAACTCTTTCAGGGTTTGAACTAGTGAGACAATGCAGGGCTTGCATATGCAGGTCTGATTTATTTCACTTATGAGCATGGTCTCTAGTTGAAACCATTTACCTATAAAAGCCTTGAGTTTATCTTTCTTTATAGCTGAGTAATATTCCATTATATAAAAGTACCACAATTTTTTAAATCCAATCCTCAGTGGATGGACACTTGGGTTGCTTCCACAATTTAGCAATTACAAATTGTGCTGCTATGAACATACATGCACATAGGTCACTGTGATATGATGTTTTTCGATCTTCTGGGAAAATACTCATAAGGGGAATAACTGGGTTGAAAGAGACATCTAGATCTAGTTTTCTGAGGAATCTCCAAACTGATCTCCACAGTGGTTTCACCAGTCTGCATTCCCACCAGCAGTAGAGAAGGGTTCCTATTTCTCCACAGTCTTGCCAGAATATGTTACTGGTTGATTTCTTAATGCTAGCCATTCTTGCTGGGGTAAGGTGGATCTCAATGTTGTTTTAATTTGCATTTCTCAAATGACTAATTATGTGGAACATTTTCTCATGTATTTATTCACCATTTGTATTTCTTTATCTGAGATGTGCGTATTCATCTCAGTTTCCAATTTTTGGACTGGGTCTTTGATATTCGTTGACTAATATTTTCTAATTCTTTATATGTTATAGATAGAAGTCCTTTGTCCAAGAGTCAGTCAGGTAAAATTTTTTCCAAGTGTGTGGGTTTTCCTTTTATTCTGCTGGTGATTTCTTTATATGTGCAGAAACTTTTCAGTAGGATGAGATCCCAGTTGTTGATCTTTTCAAGTACAATTTGGTTTTTGCTCTTGAACCCTCTGCCTACCTCTATGTCTTCAAGGTTCTTACTTATTTTCTTTTCCAATATATTTAGTGTTTCTGTTTTAATATTGAGATCTGTGATTCATTTTGACTTGAGTTTGGTGCATGGTGATAGACTTGGGTCTATTTTCACTCTTTGGCAGGTAGCAAGCCAATTTTTCCAGCACCATTTATTAAAGAGGCTATCGTTCTTCCAGTGACATTGTTTGGCCCCTTTATCAAAGATTAGGTGGCTGAGTGTGTTTGTGGTTGTGGATTTTTCTTCCAGTCTGTTGCATTGATCCTCGGGTCTGTCTTTTAGCCAGTACCAGGTTTATTTTATTACTGTAGCTTTGTAGTATAATTTCAGGTAAGGGACTGAGATTCCACCACACTTGTTCTTGTTGCCCAGGATTGCTTTTGCTATTCTGGGTCTCTTCTGGTTCCACTTGAATTTAAGGAATGTTTTCTCGAGATCTGTGAGGTATGCTAATGGTAGTTTAATGGGAATTTCATTGAATCTCTACAAAAATTTGGAAGTATGGCCATTTTTCACAATGTTGGTTCTTCTTATCCATGAGCAAGGAATATTTTTCCATTTTTATTGAAATCTTCCTCAATCTCTTTTTTCAGACTAGTGTAGATTTCATTGAATAGAACTTTCACTTCTTTTATTAGAATGATTTCTAAATATTTCAATTTCTTGGATTTTATTGTGAAAGGTATGGTTTCCTTAATTTCTCTCTCTCTGCTTTTTTCTTTGTGTATAAGAATGCTATCCATTTTTGGGTGTTAACTTTGAATCCAGCTACACTGCTGAATTTGTTGATTAATTCAAGGACTCTTCTTGTGGAGTTTTTGAGGTCTTCCATGTAAAGTATCATGTCATCTGCAAGTAGTGAGAGTTTTACTTTTTCATTTCCTATCCTTATGCCCTTTATTTCTCTCTCTTGTCTAACTGCTGTGGCTAATGGGCCCAAAACTATATTGAACAGGAGTGCTGACAACAGATATCCTTGTCTTGTTCCTGACTTTAAAGTAAAACCTTTCTGTTTTTGTACATTTAGAATGATGTTGGTTGTTGCATTTTCATAGATGGCTTTGATCACATTAAAGTAAAGGCCATTTATTCCTATTTTCTGCAGAGTTTTTATCATGAATGAATGTTGGAGTTTGACAAAAGCTTTTCCTGCTTCTATTAAGATGATCATGTGGTTTTTGTCTTTGGCTCCACTGATATGGCATATAACATTTATAGATTTGCAAACATTGAATGAACCCTGCATTCCTGGAATGAATCTGATTTGGTCGTGATGTATGATTTTCTTGATGATCTGCTGCATTCTATTTGCTATTATTTTCTTAAGTATCTTTGCATCTTAGGGGCTGGGGATTTAGCTCAGCAGCAAAGTACCTGCCTGGCAAGTGCAAGGTCGTGAATTTGGTTCCCAGTACCAGAGAAAAACCAAAAAAAAAAAAAAAAAAAAAAAAAAGTATCTTTTCATCTATATTCATTAGAGAGATTGGTCTGTAGTTCTCTTTATTGGTTGAATCTTTTTCTGGTCTTGGAATCAGTATGATGCTTTCCTCCAGAAATGAGTTAGGGAGAATTTCTTCCTTTTAAATTTCATTGAAGAGTTTGAGGAGTTTTGGAATTAAATCTTCTCTGAATATCTTATAAAATTCCCCTGTCAATTCATCAAGACCTGGGCTTTTCTTTGTCAGTAGGTTTTTAATCACGTTTGCAAACTCATTAATTGATTTTCAGTTCTTCAGGATATTTATATCTTCTTGACTCAACCTTGGTAATTTGTACATGTTGAGGAATCTGTCCATTTCTTTTGAGTTTTCTATCCTATGGAAGTAAAAATTTTCAAACTAGGTATTAATGATCTTGTGAATTCCTGTGGAATCTGTAGTAATTGCATACTTTTCATTCCTTGTTACATGAATATGTGTTCTTTCCTTCTTTTTTTGATAAGGTTGGCTAGTGGTTTATCAATTTTATTTATTCTTTTAAAGAACCAACTCTTTGATTAATTCACTTTTCAGAGGGTTCTCTTTGTCTCAATTGCATTAATTTGTCCCTTAATGTTTATTATCTCCTGCTTTCTTTGGGCATTGGGCTTGACTTGTTCTTCTTTATCTAAAAGTTTAAAATGCAGCATTAGGCTATTTATTTGTTCTCTTTATGTTGTCCTTATGTGTGACTTTACTGCTATAAATCTGCCTCTGAAGACTGCTTTCATTGCATCCCATAGATTCTGGTAAGTTGCATTTATATTGGCATTTCTTTGTAGGTATTTTTTAAATTTCCTCTTTAATTTCTTCTATGACCCATTGGCTGTTTAGAAGGTTTGTCATTTAATATCCAAATGTTTATGGAGTTTTTGGTGATCCTTAGGTCATTAATTTCCAATTTCATTGCACTGTGGTCAAACAGTATGCATGGGATAATTTCAATTCTTTTGCCTTTCAGTAAGTATGCTCTACAGGCTACAATGCAGTCTATTGTAGAGAAAGACCCATGTGCAGCTGAAGAAAATGTGTATTATGATGTCGTGGGGTGGAGCACTCTGTATACTTCTACTAAGTCCATTTGTTCGCAGCTTTGGTTAAGATCTGTTACTTCCTTGCTGATTTTTTGTCCAGTTGACCTATCTCTTTGTGTCAATGGAGTGTTGAGGTCCCCTGTTACAATAGTGTTATTAATTATATGGGTTTTCATGCCTGTTAAGATTTGTCTTATATAATTTGGAGCTCCAATATTTGGTGCATACATGTTTATGATTGTTATCTCCTCCTCTTGCAGTTTTCTCCTGACAAGCATGTAGTGACCTTCTTTATCTCTTTTGTTTGTTGTTGGTTTGAAGATAATATTGTCTGCAAACAGTATAGCTACACCTGCTTTTTTGTAGTGTCCTCTTGCATGGAGGATTGTTTTCCATCCTTTGACTTTCAGTCTATGGATTTCCTTTTCAGCACCATGTTTTTCCTGTATAGCGCAGATCGTTGGATGTTGTTTTTTAATCCATCCTGCCAGTCTGCTTCTTTTGAGTGGTGAATTGAGGCCATTTACATTTATAGTTGTAACCGATATGTGTTGATTTATCATTGTCATGTTATTTACTTGCATTGGTTTCCTACTTTTTCTTCTTGTTTACTTGCTTACTGTTCTTGACATTTCTTTTCTACTGTTGTTCTTGAAATTGCAGTCAGATTTCTCGCTCTCTAGATTATCTTTTACTACTCTTCATAATGCTGGTTTGGCACTCATGAAGTTCTTCAACTCTTCTTTGTCCTGGAAATATTTTATCTCTCCATTGAATTTGAGGGATAGTTTGGCAGGGTACATCAATCTTTGTTCAAAGCTGTTTTTCTCAGGACTTGTATTACTTTGCTCCACGCTCTTCTTGATTGGATGGTTTGTGCTGAGAAATCTGCTGTGATTTTGATGGGCTTTCCTTTATATGTAGTCTGTTTCTTTGCTCTAGCAGCTTTTAATATTCTGTTCTTTTGCTGGGGATCTAGGAACTTGACTATTATATATCTGGGTGTAGTTTTATTTTGGTTGTGATTGGTTAGAATTCTATATGCCTCCTTTTCCTGTATATCAGTTTCTGCTTCCATACATGGGAAATTTTCTGCTATTACTTCTGCAAATATTCTTTTTATGTCAGTTGTCCTGCCTCCTGCTCTTTCATTGACTACTATTAGTCATACATTATTCCACTTTGCCTCATCTTGCAGCTGTTGAATTGATTTTTCCTGGATCCTTGCTGATTTTTAGAGATCCTTTCTTTCACCATCACTAGCTCCCGTGCTGTCTTCAAAATCTGAAATTCTATCTTGAGCTTCATTCAAGAGGTTTTGGCAGCTTTCAAGGGAAGCTCTGTTTTCCCGGAAGTCTCTTTGAATCTGGTTCATGCTTTCTAATTCCTATCTATATTTTTCATTTAACATTTCTGTCCATTGCCTTTGATATTCTGTTTTCTTTTATGTTTCTTCTTCAGATGTTTTGAGCAGTGCTTTCATTATTATTATCATTTCATTTTTTGCCTGAGAAATTACTTCTGATCTCATGTCTTCTTTGGCCTGATGGAGTTGTTCCTTTGCTTCCATTGCAATTATTTCAGCTTTTTCAGGCATGTGCTTACCAAGTTCTCCTACGTCGATGTCTCCTGGACTTGTTCTGAGTAGGGTGGAGTTCTGAGATCGTGTTTTAGTCCTTTCTCTTTTCATGTTTGATACCATATGCAGAAAGCTCAGTTTTCCTCTTCAGTGGCTGCACAGCAAAGACTGCTAGTGTCCCTAGTTTTCCCGTTGGTCAGATTTGCCTCTCAGTGTCCGCTAAGAAGCACTGCTTAGTCTGGGGTTTTCCAGCAGTTGTTGGTTTGTATCTAGTTATCCCAGGTCTCACATGTGAACAATGGTGTCAGCTGATGGCAAACCATCTGATCTAGCGTCCTTTTGCAGTTCAGTTCATATGCATGGCCCGAACTCATGTTACACTCTTATGACAATTCCTGTTGAGTGGACCTACGTACCCAGGCTGTTCAGAGTACAGGCAAAACCCAGACACAAACTGCAGGGTCAATAGTTTGTGGACCACCTGATTTTGTGTCTCCAGTCAGTTCAGAATGCATACGAGAACCAGATGCTGGCTGCACTGATATCAATCACAGGCTGCCTATGCCTACTATCCCCCAAGGGATGTGGGCACAAGTAGAGCATGGACTCGAACCATGGTACCAACAGCTGTTGGAGCACTGGCTCACTTGGTGCAGGGAATGCACCGAGAGGGCCCACTACCGAACTCCGGTGAGAGTAGTCCCTGGGTCTTCTGAGTGAGGAATTCCTGTCTGACACGGGTGCATAGAGGGCAGAGACTCAGACTGTAATGGCGACCAAGTCCTGGGTTGCCCACTCTGCCCCCAGGAATTACATGGGAACTACCTGGCTCTCTCTGCGACTTTCAGCTAGAAGCTGTTGCAGTGGGACTGTGTCACAGCCCTCCTGGTTCTGCTTCTTAGTCAGTTCAGGATGTGTGCAGGAGCCAGACTTGGCCCACTCAAAGAGCAATAACAGAGCCAGACATATGATTTAATACCTGGATTCAGACAGGCAGACAGCCACAAAGCTATCTGCCCCCCGACACACAAAAGAGAAATGTGTCCCTTTTATATAGATGGAAAGGAAGAAGGTGGAAACTTTAATCAACTTCTGTTTTTAAAGTTCTCTGGAACTCTTATATCTCAGTGGGAAAAGTCCTTGTAGTGTCAGGGGAAATAGTCAGGTGTCTCCAAATGTCCCCAGGACCTACAAAATTCCTTGTCCTATCTTATCTCCTCCACAGCATCCTTTGATTACCAATGACAGCTCTGGGTGCTGAGCTAAATTTCTTGCAGAGAGTAGTACTTCTGCTGGCAAACAGGCTGGAGGCTGGGAGAGTAAGATCTGGGTAGAGCATTACATCTCCATAAAAATTTCATAATATGGACTATATGCAGTCTCTATACTATTGGAATTAGAGTCCTGAACATTTTAATTTTTAGCAGTTAAAAGATCCAATTCCAGAAATCCAAAAGAATCAATCTAGGAAACTCATGTATAAAATTCTATTTCTCTAGAACCATGCCTAATGCCAAACACTGATTCAATCAGGATTCTCCACAAGTAGAGTGGATAGAACGTATATACCAAGAAATATAGATATGTGAAAAGATACTTATTAGATAAATTAGTTCACATGATTATGTAGACTAAGAAGTTCCATGGTAGGCCATCTGAAAGCTAGGGAACAAGGGCAGCTAATACTAAGATTCAGTCCATTTGAAAACACCCCAGGAAAGCTAATAGTTTAATTCTCAGTCAAATCTGAAGGCTTGAGGTCCTCAAAGTATTCTGGTACAAGTCTCAAAATTCAAAGACTAACAAAGATGGAGGTCTAATGTACAAGTATTACAGTTGGATTGGCCAAAACTTGTCCAAGTTATGTATACAGTGAAGAAAGAATTGTCAAGCATACACTTTGCAGTAAGTAGTGAGTAACTATGTTTATTGAAAATCACTAGGAATGTAGCAGCAGGAAAAGAGAAAAAGGGAAAAACAAAGTGATAGTACAGTTAGAAACAAATAAATTGAGGAAGTCACTCCCTTACCTACATTCAACTGTAAACATCAATTTAAAGGTAAACCATGCTCTCATTGTCTTAAAAGAAGAACAAAATAAAACAACAAAAGCCTAAGATATCATCATGCCCTATGTATCAGAGTAATAGCACCAGTGGGAGATTCCATAGGTGGCATGAAAAATCAGGTTATCTGGGATTTAAATTCTGAAAGCCTGAGATACTGCCCTCTTTTGCCCCTTGTCCCTTTCACTTTTGCTGCTGCTATCTTCTCAGTGATTTTCAAAAATCTTAGTTACTTATTACTACGAAGTGTACATTTGGCAATTCATTTCATGCTGTATAGAAGTTCCTGGGCTTTTTTTGTAACATTCAACTGTAGCATTTGTCAAGCAACCCAGGAGGATTTTTGCAAACCTTCGAAGATATCACCAAACAACACATCAAGGAACATTGCTGCACAGTAACCAAGAGACCTCATAAAACATCAGAAGTATCAGCAGCCCAGTACAGAGACCACACTAGGCATTGAAGGCATCAGAAGTGCAGAGATCTTAACAGATGTGGGTGACTGGACAACCCAGCCAAAAAGGAAGGTAATCCCCCACTCTGTAAGAGGACCGTCTCTTTCTTTCCCCTTTCAAGGTAAAAAAAATGGAATCCTGGGAGGAGAGTTGCACCAGTCACCACATGGAAAAAACTAATTTGTGAGACAAAGTATTTTTTTCTTTTTATCTATGGGAAACAGCAGGGTCCCTGTTCATCAGTTGCGCTTATATTCTGTTATTGATCCACACAATGTGGAAAGTCTATCTTGGAGGCTATGGCACACACATCAGTGGGGGTGGGTGTAAGCCAAGCAGAACAGGGCAGAAGGCCACCAATAGACAAATGTTTGGCATAGGTGCCAATGTTAGGGGACCAGGAGGCAGGAACTTGGCCTCCCTGAGTTATTGCTTTACTCTACAGAGAAGTTTTTACTTGCCTCAAACTTGGGCAGCTCTTTGTTTAGTGCCAAGGGTGTTTGTGCTTTCCCATGAGTCGTGGACTTACATATAGTGATTCTTTTCCATAGGCTTTAGTAATTCTTCTCTTTTCTGATCCTCTCTGTCTCTCTCTCTCTCTGTCTCTCTCTCTCTCTGTCTCTCTCTCTCTCTCTGTCTCTCTCTCTCTCTGTCTCTCTCTCTCTCTGTCTCTCTCTCTCTCT
>NW_004955525.1:3981727-3996177 GCF_000276665.1 Chinchilla lanigera | reverse complement strand
TCTCTCTCTCTCTCTCTCTCTCTCTCTCTCTCTCTCTCTCTCTCATTTTTGGCTATTAGATTTTCCCATTTTTTAAATTGTTGGTCTCTGATAACATAAAGAACAGGGTTGACTGGAATAATGTCTTCCTGCATGGGAGAAGAGAAATTGGTCCATTTAAAACTCCTCCCACCACTTCTATGTCAGCTAGCAAGTGGTGGAGCCAGCTCTAGCAGTATCACCTCCTCTAGGGCCCAGAGCCTACCTGCCTAGAACTGTTGCTTCCTAGGGTACTTTGCTGATATTACTTTGCTCTCCCTTTTATTCAACTTTGATTTCATTGTGATAATTGTGACTTTAGATTTATGATGCTGTCTGAAAGGATATGTAACCTGTATTTTGCTGACAGCATTTACGTACTGTGTACCTTTCATTTTGAGATTCTATCATCAAATGTATATACATTACCATTTAATCTAGTGAGTAGAGTTTTTCTAGGTATAAGTCTTGTTCCCTTTTGTAATTGGCTAAGGGATATCCAGCCAGTAAGGCATCCGACTTCTGGGCTCTTCAAACAAGGATGAATTGTGTTTACAGGGGAAATTCTGTGGTCCAAAGAAAGTAGCATTGGTGCTCACTTACAGCTGGAGTTATCCATCACCAAAGGGTTCACCTCAACTAAGGGATGCCTGACATGAGAGCAGGACAAGATTTACAGAAGAGCTCATCAGATCCTCACAAATGGGGACTGACTCAGGAATAGGCCTGCTAGATCCCAAGAAATTCAGCCTTATGTGATCATATCCCTGGTGTTAAAAGGCTCAGGCTAGCAGGAAAACCCCTGCTAGGTCCCCACTAGTGGGGAATGACCCAGGGACAAGCCTGCTAAAATCTTAGATCCTAATTTTTATTCCTCCTATGCATAGATGGGAACAACCTCTTACACTCCATGAAGTACACAGTTAGATGTCTTCTTAACCATTCAGATGAATTCCACACTAAGACCCTTCAGTGAAATCATCTTATATTCCTGTGTAATAAAAAATGGTCCATGTATCCACTTGGGGAAAATGAGACATTAACACCCCTAGGCACTGTGAAAAACAATGCCATGTTTCAATTATAAATGTACTGTAAGGAAAAAAAAAACTGGTCAGAGGCCCTATGTTTCAAATCTTTTTAACCCTTTACCAGAGGCCTGATCATCCCTTGGTGGCTGATACTCAGCTACTTCTTTTCACAAACCACCTGCTCAGCAATTTGCTCACTCATTACTGTCAGGAGATAAAAGCCATCCCATATTGGATCTAAGTCTACTTGTTATAGGGCCCTAGACTCAGGAAACATACAATTTAAGCCCACCACTGCTCTATCCCTTTGAGAGGTGACATGTACTGATGGTAAGTCCATATTATAGTTTATTTTTATTTATAGATATTAAACGGCACAAACAAATAGAACAACAGATAAAGAAATGCCCTCAAAAACTACCTGGCATTTATTAGACCTGAGAAAATATGGGAAAAGATCCTTGGCATTGGAAGACAGACTGCCCTCACACTCATTGAGTGATGAGTTTTCCCCTTAACATGGTGTGTGGGAGAAAAGTTCCAGACAATGAGTGGGGGCAGTGCCTAAGGCAGTGTGCAAGGTTCCTGCACAAGAGTATCATAGTTATTTCTCAGGAGCTTTGGGTAACTTTAGATGTAGCAGGCAAACAAATTATAATCCTCTGTGATACTGGTACACTTGTAGCTTTTCACTGGAGTGAGCTTTCTGCCCATTCTAAATTTGTTGTGGGCCTTGACGGAGTTAACCAGACAGTTTTCTCTACTACCACTCTAAACTGCCATTTGCAAGATTATTTTTCCAGTCTGTTTTCCTGGTGGTCCTCGTGTGTCCCATACCAATAATTGGAAGAGATATACTCATCCTACTCATGGCCACTTGGATACTATGGCAACCCATGTTCTAGTTTCTAAAGGCCCAACCATTTGCATTGGGGCAGTTTCAAGATATCTTGATTGGGAAAATGGATATATTTGTAGGCCATAATGGTAAGAGAAATAAATCAGACATAGAAAGATAATTATCACACGATCTTTCTAATATGAGAAACCTAAAATGTAAATAATTTAAAGAGCAAAATAAATGAGAGATGGTAAGAAGTAGGGACTCTATGAACATAGGAAGGGGACCTGAAGAAGGAGGGAGAAATGATGGTGAAAGGTAAAGAAAAGAAGAAATAAAAATGATCAAGATGCAATATGTATATGTAATAATTCCCTAAGGTGAATGTAATTATTGTGTATCACAAGCATATACAAATAAAAATAAATAGTCAAAACATGTTAAACAAACAAAAAAAGTCTTTAACCCAGCTCAGAAATCATAAAGACTATATCCATTGAAGGATGAAAGGTATAAAAATATAAACTCAATTCAATATCATTTCTTTGAGAAGAAAGCCCAGGTGTGCCCAGTGAACTCAGGACTGGCTAGAAAATTGTTTCCCTTTGATGCTTTATCCTATGTTTTGCCAGCAAGACATTTAGAGTCATTTTAGACATAGTTTTATTGGGACTGTTATGGCTCATGCATGTTCACATCACTGATGTAATTCTCTTTTGCAGGCATGTAAAATGTAAAAGTTACAGCATCATGAAGGCTTCCACTGAGATTTCAAAGGAAAACCTTGGAGGCCACAATGTTTCTGTCAGATTAATAGTCCCTCTCAAATTCATAGTCTGATAGCACAATGAATGATGTCGTGAAAGTGAAGCTGAAGCTGCCATGGAGTCTACGAAGTTAGAGATAGTATGAATGTGGAATTCCTGCTGTGAGGAGCTGCAGACAGTGATCAGTGTCATCTCAAGAGAGTTGCTGTCTTAGTTACTTTTCTCTCGTTGCTTTGACAAAATACCTGAATCTCAAGGTTAAAGGAGAAAAGATTTATTTAGCTCACAGTTTATAGATGTTTCAGTCCATAATCCTCTGGCTCCAATGCAGGGTGACACTGCAATGTAGCATCAGTTTCTGAT
The DNA here is from genome assembly GCF_000276665.1 of Chinchilla lanigera. Classification (NCBI taxonomy): domain Eukaryota; kingdom Metazoa; phylum Chordata; class Mammalia; order Rodentia; family Chinchillidae; genus Chinchilla; species Chinchilla lanigera. The sequence continues at coordinate 3,993,157 of NW_004955525.1, read as the reverse complement.
GGTGAAAGACTGAAAAAGCAACAGGAGCAAAAAGGGAGGAATGAGAGAGAGAGAGCAAGACTCTTTCCCTCCCTTACATTGTATGCTGGCTACCCTCCCCAGGGTAGGAGTAGATCTCATACCCACAATTCCAGCATTGGACCATAAATCAATTACAAACTCAAGAAGCCTGCCCTATGATTGCATGAGGCTTTAAGGGCATCTAGACATAAACGTTTATAAATTTCTTATAATCTGTGCCCAGCAAGAAAATAAAATAAAGGCTATTGAAGAACTTTACATCCACATTGAATTTCCTGTGTGCCCTAGATGTTGGATATGGAACTGTGGCGTTTAAGGTTTATTTTCCTGTATTTCCATCTTGTTTTGATCAATTTCTCACTTTTTTCTTCCTTTCTTTTAAAGTGGCAATGTTTACCAGGAGTCATTTTATCTTGAAAAAACTATAGATAGATAGATAGATGGATAGATAAATAGATAAAGAGATACATAGATGATAGATAGATACATAGATGATATATAGGTAGAGAGAGAAAATTGCACCTGAGATTTCCTAAAGTTTCAAGCAAACCTTTGGACTTGGGCTTTGGAGAAATGCTATATTTAATACTGTGGGGACTTTGGTAATAGAACTAAAATGCACTTTACTCTTGGACATGGACATATATATGTGGGAGCCAGAGAAACACTACTATAGTTTAGAAATACCTCTCACAGGTCCATCATATAAAGGCCTGGTTTCTAGTCTATGGCACTGCTGAAACATATTGGAAAATTATAAAAGTGCTTAGTGTGCAGAAGTTAGTTAGCTGAGAGTGTGTCCTTCAAGGACATGTTGGAAATTTGGACCTTGTCTTTCTTCATTTCCCAATTGAAATTAGTTCAGCAGCATTGGTCTATTATAAGCTACATATCATGATACACTGCTCTATTACAGACCCAAGGGCAACAGAATCAAGCAAAATACAGTGAAATGTTAGAAACCATGAGCCAACATATGCATTTGCTCCTCAAAATTTCATTATTTCAGGCAATCAGATAAATCACCAAAGGAAAGCTTAGTAGCACAGACAGGATTCTTTTTCAAGTAACTAGTGAACTGTTTACAGCTTCAGATCTTTATTCATATGAGTTTCCATGCATGAGCTACTTTAATTTGGTGGCTTAAGAACAAAAAAAAATTATAAAAAGGGAAGAACTGTGTCTGAGCATACACAAATTTCACACATGAACTTCAAAAATTGAGAGAAAATATGATTAAGATATAGGGATTGCTGAATAAAATCCTACCACCAAGGGACCATATTTTTATGGAAGACTGTAAACAAAAGGACTAATTTGTTCTGCTCATAAATTTTTGTATGACTTAGAGCAAAATGAGGGCTAATTTGAGGTTAAAGTGGTATAACCGAATCATCGAATTTGCAGTACAATTATTCATAGCATATCTGTTTTCCAGATTTAAACAGCATAGCTTAAGTATTGTAAGTACTCAAAGTGGTCAACAAAAGAATAAAAATGTTCCTGGATATTTCACCTTTGCAGAATGAACAGTGGCAGCCTAGTAATAGTATTGAAAATAATAAAACAGCATGAAACTTGAATGGAATTACTGTTAGATAAATATAATATGTAATCCTAAATATTCCCAGAAATTGCTGTAGAAAATTTCAGAGGGGTTAGAAGTACAATACTAGCAAGAGCCACCTGAAAACTTTCACACATTGGCTGGAAATATTACTATGTACTTATACACACACATAGGTGAAGTCTGAGATTTTGATATTCAAGTCCACATGAAACCAGTTTGGTTATGTGATTTATATATGTCTTACATATAAATTACATATATTGTTAGGAAATTCATAAGTAATTGAGACCGTGGAGCTCTGTTTTGTGCTTGTTACTATGTTGAATTACTACAAGTATTTGATAATCAGTTATTCTTTACTTTATATGTATGATAAAGAATATGTAGGATATGACAATTTAGTTGGTGTGTGAGAGTTACCATAACAAAATATACCAGATTAGGAGTCTTAAATTGCAGAAATTTATTTATTCACTATTCAGGAGGCTAAATGTTCAACATGATTGTAGGGAGTGGTTGAAGATGGAAATCAATCACACATGTGGGGCTAGGACAAAGCCAGTCCTGAGAACATGGAGAGCTCCTTCAGTCATGTAAACAATCTGTTCCAGCTTGCAAAGAGGTTTCTAGGCAGAAAGGTTGAAATTTACATCAACCTCCTGACTGTATAAATAAATGCTCTGCAGTCTTTTGTCAGTCCTTTCCACTCTTTCACAGTTAGTCTTCCACCTGTCCTCAGCTTTCATGTCTTATCTTTATTTGTATATTCTCTCAATGCTTTTACCCAGAAACATCAAGAGCTGTTCAGATTCAATGCAGTCCCAATTAAAACACCATTAGTATATCTCACAGATCAACAGAAAACATTCGTAAAATTCATCTGGAATCAGAAGAGACTCAGGAATAGCAATAGCAATCCTGGGCAACAAAGACAAGTCAGGTGGCATCATAATCCCTGACCTGAAATTATACTACAAGGCCATTGTGATAAAATCAGCATGGTATTGGCAAAAAAACAGACATGAGGATGAAGGGAACAGACTGGAAGGTGCAACCACATCCACAAATACACTCAGGCCACTTATTTTTGAAAAAGGGGTCAATCAAGTTCACTGGAAGAAAGATAATCACTTTTAAAAAAATGGTGCTGGAAACACTGGCTAACCACATGTCAAAGACTAAATCTATACCCAGGTCTGTCACCATGCACCAAACTTAAATCAAAATGGATCAAAGATTTAAATATTAAAACAGAAAGACTAAATCTACTGGAAAAGAAAGTAGGTAAAAATCTTAAGGACATAGGGGTAGGCAAAGAGTTCATGAAGAAAAACAAAGTTGCATGGTGTATACTTCAAAAAATTGACAACTGGAATCTCACCTTTTGGAAAAGTTTTTGCACATCTAAAGAAATCACCAACAGAGTAAAAAGAAAACCCACAAATTGGAAAAGAAAATAACCAACTGTCTCTCAGACAAAGGACTTCTATCTATAACATATAAAGAGCTAAAAAAAATCACCCCCCCCAAATTTAAAGACCCAATCCAAAAATGGGCATCTGAGATGAATACACACCTCTCAGATAAAGAAATACAAATGGCAACTAAATACACGAAAAAATGCTCAACATCATTAGTCATTCGAGAAATGCAAATTAACACAACAGTGACATTACATCACCCCAAAGAGAATGGCTACCATCAAGAAATCAACCAATAACAAATGCTGGTGAGGCTGTGGGGAAAAAGGAACATTCCTCCACTATTGGTGGGAGTGTAAACTGATGCAATCCCCGTGGAAATAAATCTGGAGATTCCTCAGTAAACTAGGACTAGAGATTCCATTCAAATCAGCTATTTCCCTTTTCGGTATTTTTCCAGAACTAGAAACATCATACCACAGTGATATATATGCAACCATGTTTATAGCTGCTCAATTTGTAATACCTAAATCCTGGGAGCAAGACAAATGCACATACACTGAGGAATGAATAAAAAAGATGTAATATTTTTGCATAATGAAATATTACTCAGCTATAATGAAAGATAAACTTGAGGCTTTCATAGGTAAATGAATGCTACTAGAGTCCACACTCATAATTAAAGAAATCAGACCCACATGTGTAAATACCGTATTGTCTCACTAGTGTAGGAACCTGAAAGAGTAAATAAAATCTGAAAAGTGTAATAGATATTGTGAAAGGGAAAGAAACTGTTCAAAGAGAGAGAACAACTGGGATGAAGGAAAAGAGGAAAAGAAAGAAGGGGGAAAAATATATATATACACACAGGGAAAATGAAAGAGTCATACTACTGACTTCTATTGCTTTAGTGAAAGGAACAGTTAACATTTAATTGTTTGATCAACCTTAAATGCCTATGTTTGTTTAACTGAGTAACCAATTTGTAGATAACAATATGTACAATATGTAATACAATATTGATTGTTAATTTTCTATCACCTTGTCTGAAATTATGTATTGCTTCTATTGTTTGGGTGTTGTTTTGTTTATGTCTGTTTATTTTTTAATGTGTTTCCATTCTTTATCTTTAAAAATAAAAAAAATTAAAAAATGGAAACTCCATAAATAAGAAAAAGACATCCAAGCACATTGGGTCTTGTGATACCTATTGGATTCAAAGATAGAATTGATTATTTAAAGGAAAAAAAACATTTTGAAGGGCTTCTAGGCACAAGTGGATGATCTCTTGGAGTTGATGCTGCAGGTCCCCTGTGTGTGGGTGGCATTTCTTGCCATAGTAGAGGTGCTACATTTCTGACCTGGAGGTATTCAAAAGGCCATTCTGGATATTTCTCACCTTATGTCCTCTCTCACATACCAATCAGTCTGTGGGGTCCTGGCATATTACAACACCCAGTAACTTTAACTGAGCCATAGGTGGTAAGCACAGTCTTTTCAGAAATTTTTGAGTCATAGATTGGAATTTCTACCTAACAGGAAACAGAGCCTCACAAATAAGAGTCCTGTTTTCTCTCTCTCCATTACAATTGGCAATAAGAGAAGCTTTTATATTTTTTCCCTCAAGGTGGTTGATTTACAAACTAGTTTTTTACTATTGTTCTCCATCTTCAAGATAAAAAACTGTTTTGACTTTAGTTGAAACAATCATATTTCCTTAGATTTACATTAGCAGTGGTGTTTAAACAGTTTGCTTAAAAGAACGTAATTCCCATAAATGAAAACTTTGCCCCTTGTCTCAAGAAATGTATATTTCAGTGATAGCATTGGTCTTTTAGACCTACAGTGAAAATTTTCCTGATTTTAGATTATAAAGCTAATGAAACTGTTGGTTTAATTACAGTTTTTTCTTAACATCTTATATCGGATATGCTACTGATTTTAAAAGTTTTTATAAGTCTTTAGTATTCTTTTTACTCCTGTTAAGGTCGATTGCATGTTTTCCTTATTAATTTGTATGGTTTATGACTGTTGAACCTTGTCTTAAAGTTTTCTTTCTGTGTTTTTGTGTTTTGTTTTTATGTGGCGATGGACATTCCTAAATTTTACCTGATATAAAAAAGCTTTAGTATTTTACAAACAGGTATAAATATTTAAAATACACTCTGAAAACATTTAAGTTTAAACAGCAGCTTAATTTTAGCATTCCATTTAAACAATGGCAGGCCTAGTGGTGGACTCCAAATGGGTGCAAACCATGACAACATTTTCATATATTGCTCACCTTATCCAACAAAGATGTATTATACCCCAAACTCTTCAGATCAACTCTAACTGCTTTTCAGAGTTTACTTGACAATATTAATTGGCTTTGCTCAGCTCTAAAGCTAAATACTCATGATTTAAGTCCTCTTTTTGACATTCTCAAGGGGGATCTGGCCTCCACCTCTCCAGGAACACTTATGCCAAAGTCTAAAACTGCATTAGATAAGGTTAATCTGGCTCTCCCTAATGCTGAAAATTCAAATACAAAGCAAAGGAGGGAATCAATACCTCCTATCTCACTTGGCAGTGTATGCTATTCAATTCAATCAGGAAGAGCAAGAAAAGAAAGGTAATTTGGGGTCAAGGATATGCTTGTATTTTGCTAGAGCATGCTATCCCACCATATTGTGAACTCAAATCTGGAGAAATTGATTCTACGTTTCAAAAAGCTCATGCACAATCCTATGAGAATGACACTTCAAAGACTCTCTACAAGCAATACACAAGGATGAGGCTTGATCCAACTTGGGGCCTATAGATGAAATTTACATGCCCGGGAGATGGTAACTAAAATGCAAATCAAAGGTCTGAGTAAATGATAGAGTACATAGGAATAACTGAGCTAAAAGTTTAAATTATTCCTAAAATATAAAATTGTATATTATACATAAAATAATTTATTCCTTCTAAATTACTCTTCTAATAGATCTCTGTTAATTGATGTATAACAAAATCTGACTAATACAATTATAATTGCAAATTTCTAAAATTATAAAAGATTTACTATAATTCAATTTGGTCAAGATATATTTGACTACACTCTGATTTTGTAAGATATTTGTTTGTTTGTTCAACCTGTTAAGCTGTGTACCTATTTACTTGTCTCTTTGTCCATTCTGTGAACAGCTATTCCTTTTTTATTTGAGCTCTAAAGTTTTTCTTCTTTTTCAGGAAAAAGTGGTGTCTATTACCTTTATGTCCATTTCTAGAATATTTGATAACTCTAGGGAGAAAGCAATAATGAAAGTATAACAAGTTTCTTTTATTTATTTAATTTATAAGAATTTCTTTGAGACAGGGTTGGCCTCAAACTCACTATGTAACCCAGGTTGGTCTTGAACTCTGGCAATCTTCCTGCTTCAGCATTCTGAGTATTGGGATTACAGGCCTGCACCTCCTTGCCCAGTGTCTGGTTCATGATTATATGAAAATAATATTCAATTTTTCATGATCCATATCTTTCACACTTTTCCTCTTCTTTTGTAGTTCTTTACACAAATTTTATTCACTCAGGACTCATCCTTTGCTGAAACTCAAATTTAAACTGTTCTTCTGTGTCTATCTCAGAAATCCATGAAGTCACTTCTTCACTTTCTTCTAGTTTTTCAAGGACTCTTACAGTAGCAAGTGGTCCAAAATACTACTTTCTGTCAAAGCATGCAATTTAGATGTGACTTCACTGATGATGGGAACATGTTCATTATGTTCCTGAGCTGTCAGGTCCCTTTCACTGTCAGCAAGTGTACACAAGAGAGTGTCATTTTCATAGGTTGTAAAATAGTACTCCAGTTGATCCCATATCTTTCTTTCAAGAAATAGCAAAGTGTGCTTACTTTCTTCCATGTGAGTCCATAAATCTACTTTGGAATTTAACCTCACACAGCAGCCATAACATCTACATTGGTGAATTTGTCTTTAAATGAAGCTGACCAGTTTTACTTGTTGATAGAGATTTAATCCAAGTTCTGATTTTATTGTGTGGAGATCAAATTCATGTGCATCCTTCATGTGAACATATAGTTTCTCAATTGTTTCTCCTTGATTTTCACAAAAGAGACAGATAGCAGAGGCAGGGTGTTCTTCCCAATCAGACCAGTCATCTTCTTGATGGTCAAGCAAGTCCTGCTTATCTTTCAATTGAACTTCTTCCCATGATTTTCCCACTTGTAAATAATTAATGACATAGAATTGGTCATATTCTTTATTCTTTGGATTAATTCTACAATGTTATTTCTTTATCATGTGATCTATAAGTGTGTTTTTATCTCTTCTCACAGTACAGGCAATACAAATTGTCCAGTTTCTTCTGTAATGGACACAGAAATTCATTGCAGTTTATGATGTTATCTGGCAATCCACTGTTGAAGGCATGTTCTCTGGCCATATGATTCAGAAGAACAGATCTGCTTCTGAGGAATTCCTCACTGCAAAACATACAAATGCAATGATAATTAGTATCATTCCGTTCTTGCTGCTGTTGATCCGGAACTTCTTTCAGTCTCTGTTTCTGAAGCTTTTCATTAAGGATTCTATTTTCTGGTAAAACATCACATAACAAAAAATATTTGTTTTGTTCTTCAAATGGAGTTGTGGAATTAATTCTTATCACACTGCAAAATCTGTGATGTGTTGCTCAGTGCACTTTTTCTCCAATATAAAATGTATCTCTTGTATCAGAAGGATTCTGAAGATATTTACATATCTTCATTAGCAACACCCATGGCCCCGCTACAGCTTCTATCACCCTCTTCCTCCATTTCATCAGCAGCCCCCTGGGTCTACCTAAAGTTTTTCTTTTTTCCTTTTTCCTTTTGCATTTTTGGATCATTTGTTCACAACACAATTTGGGTTGTAGACTCAAAAGTATGCTTCTACCCAGGTTAGCAGCTGGTCTAAATGATATCAAAATGGGTTTTCTCAGAAGTCATCAAAAAAAGATAATCAAAAATCCCTTAGGATGAAGACAGATTTGTGGGACAGGACTCCAATTGGTGTATAGAGGAGTGGCCAATCTTTGTTCATTAACAAGGCACCCCCAGTGATCTCCATAGTCTTATGAGAGACACTCTCAAAATTTTGGTCATGGTCAAAAGGTTAAGTTTTCTAGAAAAAATACAGTAATATTTTCTCACAAAGGATGCTCTTGGTACAAAACTAAATTAAGAATCAAAGGTTTTTCATATGTGTACAGCAATTAATTTTTTTTAATTGCATGGTATATTAAATGTATTCATGACTCCAGATGTACAGGTCTTCCAAAATGTAAAGCTAGGGTTGCTAATCATGGTCAGAATATTCTTTAAGATTCAGTCTTCTGTCTTTAACAAAAAGCTTGTGAGGTACATCCCATTAAAGGAGAACAAATTAGGTAAAATCTTCATATGTATTAGATAGAAATGATTAGTTAAGAAGGTTATGTCAAAATGACAAATTACATATATTACAAAATGTCATTATGATTGTCATGCTGCAGTGTTATGTATGATTTTAATTTCTAAATTTCTGTGTAAAAATTTGGAACCTGTGTCTAACATCCTATAGAGATTTAAAAACTAGAATATCTATGATTGTTAAAATATAACAGTTCTATTTTGTATTCTAAGTTGTTAAATATTCAGAGAAGTTAGTAAAATTAAATTTATTGCCTCCATTACAATGTACTGTCATTAATCTTTTTTGGATGTTCAACAACTGATGTTTGCAAACCAAAAATTAGAGAGATAGATGGGTTAAGAGGATATCCAACATTTTGGCTCTAGCCCTTCGAGGTCAATCATGATCTAAGACGTAAGAGGACTGAGGCAACATGCTGTTACTTGGTTGAATCCCTGATCTTCTGATTAAGGAGACTGTGGAGCCACAGAGGATAGTGATTAAGCAATGTATTGTGTGCCTGAAGAGAGTCATGAGGAGAGAAAATATCACCCAAGCTTTCACAAAAAGCAACCTGGTCAAACAATGGGTGTGACTCATCCAGATGGCTGATGCTATCGCTTCTCGGCCTTTTGGCTAAGATCAAGTGTCCAGATGGCTGATGCTGACAGAGGAACTAAGAGGTGCTGTACTTGATCCCAAGGTAAATCCTGAGGAGACTTAACAGAAGTTGATAGATAGAAAAAATTGATTAACACAGGTCTCACCTTAACTTGCTATTGAAAATCCAGCAGAAAAGTATAATAACAAGATGGGCAAAACAATGCCATAATAATGTTAGCTATAAAACTTCAAATCACTAACAACTTCTGACAATAGCCAGCTATACACTTAACTGACCACATTTATGGATTAAAAGACTGAATAGTGTTAACTTGCTGAATACAGATAATTAAAATCTTTGGACTGATAATCTTCAGCCTAATGAGTAAGCTCACTCAGAATAGAATGGTTTCAAGAATAAGAAAGTCTTCCTCAGAGTTCTTCAAACACAGCTCATCCAAATTCAACTGACTACCCATGGCTTGCAACTACAAAAGAGAATAGGGGAAGATGTAGGCAGTGGCTAAAGCTGTTATTCAATCACACATGTGGAGTTAAGACAAAACTGGCCCCAAGAACATGAAAAACTCCTCAAGCCATATTAACAAGCTGTTCCAGCTTGCAAAAATGTTGTTAGATAGAGAGGTGGAATCTGACGTCAAATTCCTGACTGTTTAAAGAAATGCTCTGCAGTCCTTGGGCAGTTCCTTTCTTTTCTTTTTTCCCATCTAGAGAGTGGGCTGCAGCAGACCTTAGGTTTCATCTCTTATCTTTATTTCTTCATCCTCTCCCCATTTTTTCCCAGGGAACATCAAGAATCCTGCTGGTTTGTGGCAAAAGATAGTGTCTGTAGATTTGGTTTCTTGAGTTTTGTGTCCCTTTCTTATATCATTTTATCCCTTTGTGCATTGTCTATGTCTTAATCTTGAAAGAACACCAGCCATATTTGAGGAAAGCACACCATATAAACACCTTGTAGCTTCATGAACTTTTTAAACACCTGATCTCTGATACAATTGTATTTTACAATATGGTGAATTAGAGTGTCAACATATGAAATTTACAGTCATAATTCAATCTATATATGATGTATACATTTCTAGAACTTCAGAAAACAGAGAAGTGTCATGTGAAATAAAATGCAGAACGATATTTACATATTCAAAAATTTAGTCAAGAATATGCTTCTTTCCAGAAACTAATATACTTTTATGTGTACTATTAGATTACAGAATGCTGTCTATCTCCCATAGCTAAATTCTTGAGCACTTTTAATTAAAATTACAGGGGAATTTTTGGCATGTAAAGTGTATAATCAAGATTTTTCTCACATCATGCATCAAATTACTGATTATTTCAAGATAAAACAAACTGATGAGGAAATTCTTATAATTTGTACTTTTTCTTCTGTGAAAATATAAAAACTAATTATACTTTGATGTTACCATGTCCAAAGGTAATGAAGTCTATACTTCTAAAGAAGACAAGTTCTGTAACCATGATTTATTTGGATCTGATAGTTTCACATATTACTTTTCAAATATAAGTGAAGTTTTATAACTGAATGTTCAGTGATAAAGAAGATTAGTTGAAGTAAACATAAAGGAATATAGATGAACTTATTTTCCTACTTTAGAATAATGTCTAATATCAAAAAAAGTTAGCAAGGTTGGCCTATTCAAATATAGAGCCTTAAAATAGTATGACCTCTGAAATCACTACTAATTAAAGAATAGGCTAATGTTCTAGAAAGTAAATATTTATAGCACAAAATGAATCTGAAATTGTATTAATGAAATGATGTCTTTTGACTATGTGTTAAAACAAGACATTTATGTGATGCACTGAATTTAACACTTTATTTTAAATTGCCTTTTGTGTCAGTTTTTCTATTCCATATAATTAGATAGCATTTTCCATATACATTCAATAAGGATATGAGTACCTTACATATTTTTATTTTAAAAAGAATAGTAAAAGAACAATAGCAAAATATAAACAACATAGACAAAAACAAAAGAAATCAAAAACAGTAAAAACAATACAGGATTTGTCTCCTTAGTGTAAGAACATGAAAGAGTAAGTAAAACCCAAAACATACGATAGATATTATGAAAAGGAAAGAAATTGCTCAAAGTAAGGAATAACTGGAATGCGGGAAAGGATAACAAGAAAGAAAGAAGGAAGAGAACATATATACATATAAATGTATACAGAAGGATAGCTGGGACAACTGTACTACTGAAGTTTAGTGGTCTATTGAAAAGAACAGTTTTTTTTGTTTTGTTTTGTTTTGTTTTTATTTTAAAGATAAAAGGAGGGAAACATTAACAGACATACAACATTTTACAACATATCACAAGCACAATACAGACAATACAGAGTTACAAACAAAGT
>NW_004955525.1:3918315-3975791 GCF_000276665.1 Chinchilla lanigera | reverse complement strand
GTGCTTTTCGGCTGGGAATCGTGGTGGTATGAGTCCGGCCCACACGCGGACCAGGAGTCCTGCCGCTCCCGGAGAACTTGCTGCCTGGGCGCAAGGCATGGGGGGCTGGTAGATCCTGCTCGGCCAGCTCGGAGGGCCTGCTTGCCCCGCCCATCCCCTGGGCCTCTCTGCCCCTAGCAACTCAGTCTGCAATGTCCGCGGGGTCTTTGTTCTCGCCTCCTGGCGTCCGGGATTGGGTGGGGCCTACCTGGCTCTGTGCGCGCTTTTCGGCTGGGAATCGCGGTGGTATGAGTCCGGCCCACACTCCGAAAAGAACAGTTAATGATTTTTTTTTTTGTTCTTTTTGATCAATTTTGCATGCTTATATCTGATAATCTGAGCAATTAATTTGAAGACAACAATATGTAATAAAACAACCATTGGTGATTTCCTACCACCCTGTGTAGTGAAACTCTGCATCATTTCTATTTTTTGTTTTTATTTTTTATTCTCTTTAACACATATTTTGAGTTACAAAACTTTTATGAAACTCTTTTGTCTTTTTAAAGTTCTTCTTGTTTTTAGTGATTCCTTCTTCAGTTTTTCTTTGTGATTTTCTAATTTTGACATATCCTCAGCAAGCATGTTAAAGAACTACAACCATAGATAAGGAAACAGGTATATGTGTCCTTGGAAGGAACATTCACAACTTATTACTCAATTCCAGGATTTTTGTTGACTGAGTTACCCACTGCAACTAACTCTTCACAGGTTCAGTTGTGTGGCACCTCATAATTCTAAACAATGCTTAAAAATTGTTTAGTGAAATATGCCATAGATTCAGAAGAATGAATATAAAGATATGCACAGTGAAATTACTACAAATGCCAAGAAACAGAACGTATTCAGCACCCTGAAGAATTCCAATGTACAAATGTATCTCATCTCAAAAACTTCATTTGTTCTATGATTTTGATAAAGATGGCGACATTTGTGTTTGTTTGGGAAAGGTGATCACATTTTATTTGTCACCCAAGGTGAAGTTTACAAACAAAAAAAAATTTTCCAAGTGCTCATGTTTGTGAACTATACTGTTTGCAAATAAAAGTATTTGTGAACTGAAGTACCACTGTACCTTTTAATTCAAAACCATTACTCCAGAGATTACCTCTATCCTAATTGTATATAAATCTCCATAAATACGAAAGAGTAGTTTTATGAGTGTCATGAACTTTATGCAAATCAAAAAAGATTGGTTGCATTCCAAATTCCTTGTATTTCCCTCAATACCATGTTTGTGAGGTTAATATGTTGATCTCTATTGCTGTATATTATTCCAAATAAGTTATATACCACATATAATGTTGGTCTCTTAAGCTTACATTATATTATTATATGTTATTACCACCTTAGTTTGTGTAAGTGTGCTACATGAGCTTCCACAATGATAAAATCACCTGAAATACATTTCTCAAAATTTATCTGTCATTAAACAGCACATGACTGTATAACAATGTACTCAATTTGATTGTATTTTTTCAAAATAAACCTTTCCTTTTTCACCATTTGGAATTTCTATGAATACAACTTGTCGTAGGTATTTTCTCTCTCCTGGGACAAAATACCCAACATCCACAGTATAATGCAGGAGAGGGTTATTTTGGCTCATGTTTTCAGTTGATAGTTACCCATCCCCATGGCAGAAAAGGCTTGGTGGAAGAGTCTGTCAGGTGAGAGTGGCTCACATCATGGCATCCTATAAGCAGACAAGAGAGAAGCCAAGGACTGAGATACATTCTTCTGGGTTATGCCCTCCAGTAGCCAGCCTCTTACAACTCTTCAGATCAGGCTGCACCTCCTTAGACCACATTCATCTCCAGTCCCTCCATGATCGAATCAAGTTCTCAAAGCCTTACCTTTGAATATATTAGCATTTTGGGATTATTCTTGCTCTAAACCATAGTGTAACTTAGTCTTTTTTTTTGATCATACACAGACTTTTGCTAGTGCATATAATTAAATATACGATTGTATTATAGAGCATGTGACTATTCAAGTTTATAATATAATGATAAAATATTTTATTAAGTGATTGTATCAACTTACATTTCCACTAGCTATGCAGTATTTCCAATTGAATCAACTCCTTTCTAAATACTTGCTATTCTCAATTTTATAATGTTTATCATTATAAAATATTAAGGTTTTCATTAAAGTATTTGTAATTCCTTGATTGGTTATGAGATTCAATTTTTTTCATATTTTTATTGAAGTCTAAATTTGCTCTTTTTAGATGTCCCAGAATATTTCCAAATCAGGTCCAGTGAACAGAGGTTATGATCCTGTGGTTGTAATTGATATTAATTATCTCCCTAATTCACTACTTGTACGTATTTCTCTAACTTTTCATCTGTGCAGCAGTTGGGCTACTTTGCTTGCTAAGTAGCATGACACAGACCTTTGTCTTTTGATTTTATTGGACTATGATTTGCTAAAACTGCCTATGTACAATAATGCCTGTGTCTTCACAGAAGCATAAATTACCCTCGTCAACCCAAACATCTCTGGATTTTAATTATATGCCAGCCAATTCTCCATAATATATCAAAATCTCTACATCTGTGTGATCAGCAAATTTAATTGCCTCCACCCCAATATACAATATGGGGAACTTAATATTACTAGGTGGTAATTGTAGCTTTAAATTCCACATATTGTATTCTCCATAGTAGAAACAATTTTCTCTTTACTATTAGGATTTCTAAACCAGCAGTGGATAAACTTTAGAAGAGGATCTTTGGGAATTATGTTATGAGGGTACATTTGTATTTCCATTTTTCAGTTGCTGGAAACACAATGCCAAATAACAGCAATTATTTCTGTTGCAGTCAGAGTTTACAGAGGAATAGATTAAATATAGGACAGATAATTTATACAATTATAATATTCACGCAAAGGGTCAAATGTGCAAAAGTGCAGGAGATTCATCCACACATGAGAGACCTAAATAATCCAGGTGATGACCTGGATCCTGTGGCTATGTCTTGCTCTAATCTAGCTGAAGACCTAAGGCTCATAATAATATACTCTATGAGTCCAACCGGAGGCATAGAGGGGACAACAATGTCTCATGTAAGTCAATATCAAGGATCTGCAGTGAAAAGGCCCTAAGGTCAGTCAGTGGCAGATGCTAGAAAGTCTGTGCCAGAGGGTGAAGTATCTGTGCTAGCAGGCTCAGTGACTTACACTGAAGCCAGGAAATGACATGCAAGGCAAGGATGAGAGCTCTCCTGAAAAGAACCACAGCCATCCTCATCATGAGCAAGGGCTCAAGTTCCTCCAACAATGAGAATACCTGAGTACATATCAAGAAAAGAAGAGACAATCTTCTCCAGAAGAAATAATGGCATCCCATCTTCCACTCAAGGTCTGCTATTATGGTGTTGGCAACAATCCTCAGGTGGGCCTTATACACCCAAAATCACGCTGATTCAGTTCACCTGGATGTTACAAGTTTCCCATTAGTTAATGCACCATAGTTTCAATGCATATTCCTTATCCTGGAAGAAAATACTGTAATTTAAACTTTTTCTTGAGCTAACAACCTAGCACAGCAGTAAGTTCAGCCCAGTTTTAAATCAGTCTCCTATTACTGATGAAATGTAGGCTGAATCCTATTGTCAAATATGCACTGTCAAACCTTTTTCATGAAACTGAGCCTCTTGCTTAAAGAAGTATAATGCAGAATTCTTACTGTGTCACTCAGTTATACATTCTATAAGTTGATGAAGGGAAGATAAAACTATATTGGAGACAAGGTCAATTACAGTAAATATAAATCACTATGAAATCAGCATAGCAGGTCTCTAATATAAATAATTAGACCACTGGTGGTTAGCTACTCTTTTAAAAAATGAAAAAAAAAGTTGTTACACTTCATTGTCAGCATTATTTTCTGCTGTTTGCAAGTGAGGAGTGTAATAGTGAAACAGTTAAATGAGCATGGAAGAGAGTGAAGTCCATATTCTTGATGCTATGCATAACCCCTATCTTTTTTTTTATTTTTTATTTTAAGGATAAAAGGAGGGAAACATTAACAGACATACAACATTTTACAACATATCACAAGCACAATACAGACAATACAGAGTTACAAACAAAGTGGTAGGGAATTAACAATGGTGGTTGTATTACATATTGATATCTTCAAAGTGGCTTCTCATGAAAACAGATATAGACTGACACACCCAATCTATTATTGCTGACATTTGGGTTCTTGAAAGACTGAATCTGCCTGACATTCAAAGAATGATTCCCTCTGTCAAACTGAATTCAAGAGTTAAATGCTTTCATTTGGCCTCTATATTACATTACCCCAAAATTTGTCTAGAAATTAAGGAACAGAATTTATCACTGCTTTTCCAACCATCAACCCAAATCCTTAGAAGACCACTGCCACTGAGTTTCTCAAAGATGCAAGTGACCAGATACACTAGTGAGTCATATCGTTCTGGGCCTCCAAGTTCTTTCTCAAACTTTTATCAATCTGGCTTCTCTACATTATTATTTACTATAAGAATTTATCTTTGTCTAGGCTTTAAGAGCCATCTTACAGGAGTCTTATGTAGAACTTCAGGTACCCTTGTCAGCACACTGGATCATGAGTGATATGTGAGCTCCGTCAAATCAATACCTTTCCTATATACAGAACTCTCTTTTCACTATTTGCTAAAATCCAGTACTCCTGTGATTCTTCCTAATATTATTTTGTGTATATTAGCTAGATCCTGAAATTCTTTTAGTGAATTGGTTATTTCTTTCTGTCATAGCAGTATTATCTCAGCTAAGACTATGCTGAAAACTGCAACTTTTGGCCTGGAGGCAGTGAAGGTAAGAAAGGTTTTATCTTGGGGTTGCTTGACTGCTGGAGGTGCTCTGGCTCTCTTCTGCCTACACACACATGGTCAATTTGCAGCTCCAGTGGCTCCCAAAATATCTCCCCTTTCACTTTTAATATATGCATGTCCTTAACAGTGAAGTGAGTTTGTTATAAGTATATAATTGTATATTATTATTAACTTACCAAATCCCTGTATATGTTTCAATTTTAGAATATAATTCATTTACATATAAGGTAGTTATCAGTATTTAAGGTCTTATTTTATTACATGGCTTATAATTACATGTTTATAGTGCATGAAATTTACAGTTATCTTGAGTAATGTGTACATGTACATAACAAAATGTGTTTTTCCTTTTCTTTTTAAAATTTTTATTGTTTTATGACTATGTTTATCATAGATCTCTTCCCATTTGCAAGTTGTCCCTTCCCTTGTTTGTTTCTATTTTTCCTTTATTGTGCTTTATGTTTGCATTTTGCCTTGCTCAAATGAGAGATATCTTCTTGTATTTAAGATTTTAAACTTGATTTATTTCCCTCAATATTACAATTTTCCAGGTGCATTCATTTTCTTACAAATGTCTCAAGTTTATAAGTCTTTATAGCTGATTAGAGTTTCATTTTGTATAGATACTACATTTTTTATCCAGATTTATGCTGATGGGTCTGCAGGATGATTATAAGATTTAGCTATGCATTATAAATTGCATTGTTATAAATATTGCTATGCATGTATATTACATGCATGCTCTAATATCTTAGACTCTTTGTGTAAGATCGCTAGATGTAGAATGGATGGGTTATATAGAATGTCTAATTTTAGTTCTTAAAAAGTCTCCATATTGATTTTCATAATAGTTGTATTAGTTTACATTCACACCAAAAATGTAAGATGATTCTTCTTAGGACACTTTTGCCTGAATTTATATTTTTATATTTTTTGGTGATTATCCTTCCTTCTATAAAATGGAATCTTAATGTTATTTTAATTTGGATTTCTCTAGTAGCTAGAGATGTGGAACATTTTAAAATATATTTGATGACCATTATTTGTACTTCTTTCTCTGTTAAGTGTCATTTCATGGGCCCATTGTTTGATGGGGTATTTCATTTTAGGTGGCCTAATATTTTTGAATTCTTTATTAATTCTAGCTATCAGTCCTCCTCTTGTAGAGTAGTTGAAAAAAATTTCTACTTTTCATGTTATCTCTTCACTGTATTTTGTTGTACAGAGGCTTTTATTTTTGCTGTATCCCATGCATTGATTATTGCTGTTATGTCTTGTGTAATTGTTTCTGTTTAAAAAGTCACTTACTATACCTATGATTTCAAGTATTTTACCTATTTTATATTCCAGTAGTTCAGTGTTTCTGTTTTATTGTTTAGATATTTGATTCATTTTGATTTTACTTTAGTAAATGTCAAGTGAATGGTGAAAGATGTAGGTCCAATTTTAATCCTCTGAAAAGTTATCCACTTTTCAGAGCACTGTTTTTCTTTCTTCAAATGTGTTCTTCTCAATACTTTGTAAAAAATCACATAGCTAAATGTGTCTGGGGACATTACTCTATCATTTATTCCCTTCCATTGATGTACATGTCTGTTTTTTTCCAGCACCATATTTTTTTTTATCACTGTTGCTTTGTAGTATTGTCTGAAGCCTGGAGTTGTGATGCTTCCTACTTCACTCTTGTTTCCTGAGATTGCTTTTCCTATTCTGGATCTGTCCTGCCATATGATGTTTATGATTGTTTTGTCTGGGTCTGGGAAGTATTATCTTGGAATTTTAATTGAGACTCCATTGAATCTGTACTGCACTTTAGGTAACATGACCCTTTTGACATTTTTTCTGCCTACCTAGGAGAAAAGGGTATATTTCTATTTTTGATATCCTATTCAATCTCCAGTGTCAGAATACTTTAGTTTTCTTTGAAGAGGTCTTTCCCTTCCACGAATACTGTAATTCCTAGGCCTTTCATTTTTCTTGATACTATCATGAGTATTATTGCTTTCATAATTTCATTCTCATAATTTCATTCATTCTCTAAGTTCATTATTTATGTACACAAATGGTAATGATTTCCATGTGTTAATTTTATATTCTGCAACATTGCAGAAGTTGCTAATTCCAAATTGTTTGCTGGTATTCTATCACTCTTTGATGCAGAGTATCATGCCATCTGCTAATAGTGATAAATTGAGTTCTTCCTTTCATATGTGTATATCTTTTTTTTTTTTTTGTCTTGGCTGATTTCTCTGGATAGTGTTTCAAGTACAGTGTTGAGTGGAAGTGGTGATAATGGGCATACTTATCTTTTACCAGCTTTTAAAGAGAATGCTTTTAGTTTTCTCCTTTTAAAACAATATTGGCTGTGGGTTTGTCATAATTAGCTATTATCAAATTCAGATACGCTCCTTCTATACCTATTCACTTTGGGGTTATTATCATGAAGGGGTGTTGGATTTTGTTGAAAGTCTTTTCTGCATTTATCAATATGCCCATGTTGCTTTTAACCTAACTTTCTATTTATGTGATGTATTATATTTATTGACTTACATATGCTGAAACATTCTTACATCTTTCAGATAAATTCTACTTGGTTATGACATTATTCCTTTGAATTTGTGCTGTATTTCATTCACTAACACCTTGTTGCAGAATTTGTACCTCTTTTCATTAGAGAAATTGAGCCATACTATCCGTTTTTAGTCAGGTCTTTATTTGCTTTAGGAATCAGAGTGATGCTGAATTCCATGAATAAATTTGGGATTATCTCATCTCTATTTCTTGGAAGAGCTCGAAGAGTAGAAGCGACATAATATATTTATAGATTGTGTAGAATTCAGCAATGAATCCTTCAGGTTTTGGAATTTTTTGGTATTTTTTAAAATTAGTATAGTCTCTAATCCATTGCTTATTATTTGGTTGTTCAAATATTTTGTGGTCTTCCCGGGTTAGCTTCATAAATTTTATGAGTCTATGAATCTGTCCAATTCTTCAAAATTTGCCAGTTCATTGGAATATGTAGTTATTCTCTTCTGATTTTTGACAAAGTCTTATGATTATCTGTGTTTTATCTTTATTTTTTATTTACCATATATAATGATCAGAGAATTTGTACCTGTATATATATATATATATATATATATATATATATATTTTTTTTTTTTTTCTTTTGGTACCAGGAACTCACAATCTCACACTTGCCAGGCAGGCACTTTGCGACTGAGCTAAATCTCCAGCCCTATAATATATCTTAGTATTTCCATTCCCTATCTTCACTCCCTGTTCCCCTTCACATTTACAAAAGCTCTGTTTCCATTTTTTCCTTCCATTCTATAACTCAAAAAATATTTCCTTTTCTCCTTCTTTCCTTACTTTCCCTTTCACTTTGTTCCCCTTTCCATTTGAAAAATTTCTTCTTACTCTCCAATATCTATCCTCGATATTGCTCCTTATTTACACTTTGGATTTCTCACACAAAGTGATATTTAACTTGTGGGTCTGATTTATTTAACTTAAGATTATGGTCTTGAGATACATCCATTTACCAAAAAAGACCTAGTTTTACCCTGAATGCATTGATGTGAGTCTTTTAGCACTTTTGGTAAATCCGGTAAAGGGCTTATTTGTTTTGTTTATTCTTTCAAGAGCCAGCTCTTAAATTTGTTGATTTTTGTATTGTATTTTTAGGCTCAATATCATCAACTTCTGCTTTGATTTCTTTAATTTTCCTCCCTTATTTCAATTTGGACCTATTGTTGTTCCTCATGTATCTTAAGATTTTTCATGAGGTTATTTATTTGAGCTTGTTCACTTTTCCAAATGTGGTAATTGATTGCAAGGAATTTCCCTCTTAGTACTGTGTTCATAAAGCTTCTGGTGTTTTGATGAGTTTTATCAGAATTGTCATTAAATTGCAGATTTTTTAACTACTTCTGTGACCTATTAGAAGTTAGTAGTGTGCTACTAATTTTCCAGGTGCTTCTATATTTCCTACAATTTCTCCTGTCATTAGTTTTTATTTTTATTTTGTTTTCTTCTGATTCTACACATGAAGTGATTTTGAATATTTCATATTTATTTAGCAGTGATTTTGAAAATTTTATATTTATTTATTCAATTTGGTATGGTCTCATACATGATCCATTTTGGAAAAAGTAATTAGTGTGACAGACAAGAATGTATTCTCTGTTTTAGTGTGTTGGGATGATTTGTAATTAATTCCATATGGTAAAGTGCATGGTTTAGCTCTGATGTTTCTTTATTGATTTTTTTATTTTGTTGATGTATCTCTTCGTAAGGGACAAGTGTTAAGAATCCCAACTGTGATTGTGTTATTTATTTGATCTTTTATGTTCAGCAGTATTTGTTTTATAAAAATAGGTGCTCCATTATTTGTTTTTGTTTGTTTGTTTGTTTGTTTGTTTTCTGGTTTTTCTCTGGTACCGGGAACCGAACTCACGACTTTGTGCTTGTCAGGCAGGCTCTTTGCTGCTGAGCTAAATCCCCAGCCCCGGTGCTCCATTATTTGGTTCATAAATACTTACACATTATTTCTTCTTATTGGATTATTCCTTTAAATAGTATATAATGAACTTATTTGTCTCTGTTGAAAAGTTGTAGCTTGAAGTTCACCATGTCTGAGGTTAAAATTGCTAATACTTCTTGTTTTGTGACTCCTGGCTAAAGAAATATTTTTCTTGTTCCTTTAGCATTTAATCTAAGAATATGTTTTTTGATTAGATGACTTTACTGAAGGCAATAAAGTGTTGGAATCTTGGTTTTGATACAGTCAGGAAATCTATCTTTCAATTGTATAGTTGAGGAAATTAACATTGAGAGATATTACTGAGATATATTCATTATTTACTAACACTGCATTCTTCCTCCTTTAGTGAGTCCTTTGTTTTACTTTTCCATAACATTTCTTGCTGTTGCTTATCTATTGACATTGCTTGGTGTTGTCATTTCAGCACAGTTTTCAGCATTATTATTTTTGTTGTATCTGTCTAAGATATCCTCAATTTTGTTCTTCAGTGCTGGGTTTGTATTCATAAATTTGTTGAGGTTTTCTTTTTCCGTGATTTGTCCCTAGTCTCCCACCTACTTGAAGGATAGCTTTGTATAAATTAATACAGTTTGGAAGGTATTTGCTCATAGTGCTTGAAACATTTCACTCCAATAACTTCTGGCCTTTCAGGTTTGTGTTGAGAAGACTGCTATAAATTTAAATGAAGTTCCCTTCTTTCTCGCTCTCTGTGCTAGTTAGCTTTTCATTATCATAATATACATCTAAAGCAGAATAACTAATGTTAAAAGAAAAAATATTTAGCTCACAGTTCTGAAAATTCAAAAGACTGACACAGGCCTCATCTCTGACCTTGTGAGGGACATGTCAGCTATGTTACCCCCTGCCAGTTTACAATAGAACGCATGTAATTACAGCATGCTACATATACAAGAAAACAACTGGAAGCACTTGCCCACATTTAGGGTCTATGTTTATGTTTTAATGCAGATATTTGAAGAGGAAGAGTGTATTTGGTATTTTAATTTGTCAAGAAAAGAATTTAAACTATTTCCCTTTGTTCCAAACATAAGACCAATTTTCTAAAGTTCTTTAAATTGAGCTTATTACTAAATTCCAAAAAGTTGCATTGTTTTCACATTTCAAATCAATAACATTAGTTGAAAATATGAAAACAAATATGCAAGTTAAATTTATTGAACAATGATATGAAAATACAAGTGATGATAATTTTTTATTTGAATATGTAGAGTGTGCATATTTTTAATGATGGTTATTGTCTTACTTATTTTTCTCATTTCTGATACAAATTCCTGACACAAAATTTAAAATGGGAAAGGTTAGTTCATACTTTGTGGAGGTTTCTCTTCATAACTGGGTGACTCTAGGTCAGAGTGGCACATCAGAGAGGGTCAACAGTTCATGGCAGTGGAAGCCAGCAAATCAACATGAGCAAAAGCAGGGAGACCAGACTTTCCCTCCTTTATATTGTATGCAGTTTACCTACTGTAGGGTGATTGTAGCACTCACCCCACAATACTAGCAGTAGACAATGACTCAATCTCAAAATCTAGATTTGACCACCTCTGAAAAGCTTGCCACACATGGCTGCATGAGTCTTTGAGGGGACATTCAGAAAAAATCCATAACAGTTATAAATATCTGTAAGTATGAACAGTGTTTGCTATTATAAAACTGAATAAAATAAAATATTACCTTTATACAGTATTTCAAATTTGAGTTCTATGCTACACATTATAATGTACAATTTATATAATTTTTTAGCTTGGATTCAAATAAAAATTAATACATGATTCCTTTTAGAAATTTGTGTCACCAAATTCTATTCATTTAAATTCTAGTATCATACATTTTAAATTTTAATATATTTGTATTTTGCATTAGTAAATAAAGTTTTTAGAAATTGCTTAATGTAAGAGGAAACACACTCAAATTAGTGTAAATTTTTGTCTTACTTGTTTTTTTTCCACTGAGAGTATGCAATCATGACAAGCTCCTTCAAATTGGGTTAATCCACAGAGTTCATGGACAAAGAAGAATAAAAGTCATGATTTGTTAAAAGTGACTTTCCTTTCTGTGTCTGGTTTATTTCACTTAACAAGTTGTTCCCAATGTTGATTCCTATTGCCTGATATTGTGTAGTTTTCTTCTTTTTAAGACTAAATAATTGTCTTAGTTAATTTTTTCTTGGCTGAGACAAAATACTGAACACCCAAAGTTAAAGGAGGTGAGGTTCGCTTAGCTCACAGTCTGTAGAGGTTTCAGTCCATAATCAGCTGGTTCCAAAGGAGGTTGGCATGGCAGATAGGTGTTGCAGAGGAGAAATAGTTCATGATGGATGGAAGGTAGTAAAGCAAGAGTGGAAGAAATACAGTTATTTCTATTCCTTATATTTTATCCAGGTTACTTAGGGTGGGTAGCACTCATGCCCTTAATCCCAGCACCCTTTATCATAGCATTGAACCATGAATCAATCACACACTCTAGATCCAGGCATTTCTGCAAAAGCCTCACCTATGACCAAATGAGGCTTTGTGGGAAACATCTGAACACAATCCACAACAATAATATTCTATTATTGCACATTTTTATTTCTCACTAATGTGTCTGTGTTCTTTCAGATTGTTGCCATATCTGAGCTATTGGGAATAATGGTGAAGTGAATGTGGGTGTGCAGAAATACATTTGGCACATGATTTCAGTTCACTTGTTTAGATACTCAAAAGCTGGATTGGTGAGCACATTGATGTTCTAATTTTAACTGTGTGACTGGTGTTCCTCAATGATTTTGGCACTAGAGATGGTTTTCATGGAGCACAGCTTTTACAAGGATAGGACAGGAGGGCTTGGGATGATTCAAGCATAGAATTTATAGTATACATCATTTATATTATTAGTGTTACATTATGATATGTAATGAAATAATTATACAGCTTCCTATAATGCAACATCACTGGGAAGCCTGAGATTGTTTTCCTGCATTAGAGAAGCCTATATTAGGGTCATGAGTGAACATGACACCGAAAATGTATTGTTCATGTCTTATCTATTTCATAAAGTAACTTTGGTTGTTATCGCTACATTAAACCTCGCTTGAAAAAGATAGAGTTTTGAAAATGGAGGCAGTGTTTTCACGATTTTTGTGAAAATCTCAAAATAATTTGCATTGCTTTAATTCAGAATGTATGGAGACTTGAAGTTGTCTCAAACATATTTAAGGTAACTGTCATTTGCCATCTCAAAAAGTTTTCCCTCTTCTAGCACAAACAATATTGATTCAATTAGCTTATTCACAAATATTGTCATACATACATTTATGCCTTGGTTGGAGAACTTTTATGGTTAGGAATTAATGTTCAAACATTTGAATGCTAAAATGTGTGATACGATAATAACTCAGAGAAACAAAGATGTGCCTCATTCTCTTTGGAAGTCCCTGGTAATACTTGAAACATGTCAAAAAATCCCAAATTTTACTCATGCCCTCATAATTCCAGTTTGGATTTGAATGCAGCCATGTTATCTGCCAATTTGAACACAACTGTTCTCCCTTGAAGTAAAGAATTGATTTCATGGAGTATGCTGACTATATCATAGCAATAAACAAAATTTGTGACCCTTTATGTATGTCACTAAAATATACAACCAACGAGTTCTGAAAGAAATCTCTGGAGCAATAATTATAATTAAGAAACTTTACCCAGTGATTTACATTTAAAATCCATGTCATTTCTGTATATGAGATGCATATGCTTTCCATCCATCTTCTCACGCAGGTATGTGAAGACATGTTAATTACATGTATTTTAATGTGGCTGATAATTTTAGTCATATCCTGAAAAATACAAAATGACCAATTAAACTTCTGTGATATGTAAGTATTCAAATGCTTGAATAGTTCTGTAGCTGTGATATCATTTGGCAACAAAAGTATACATAATATACATTTAGGCACATCTACCAAAAATGCTACATAGCACAGAAACAATCATCATTACCTTCTTGTCAACATTAGTAAACTGATCAACCTAGACTGTGAAACATGGTGACACAATAGTCCTAACAATTGTTCTTAAATATCCTTTTTTGTTTCATCAATTTATGTAATTTTGGTGTTAGCTGAAATTGGATTTTGTTGCACATTTTAAACCATATCCTCTCTTAAAATTTCACAATAAATGTCCTTAGCAGTAGGCAAGATCAACATTTCACCAATAATAAAGAGCTCCGCTTTGTGCAATGCAGTTACCACCAAAGAATGATGCTGTCAGTGCAGACACTTTTGAAGATGGGGTGGCCATCAATACTTGCTCTGTTCTTTATAGTCACATTTTTTTCTTTTCAAAAACTTCAGACGTTTGTCTTTTGATGCAAAGTCCTTGTTCTCCATGTGACATAGCAGTTTTGAATGTTTCATGGCTTTGTTGAACAGCCAGTCACCACATGCTACAAAACGTAAGCAAAGAATGTGAATCACCTGTTACAATGAATTCATAAAGTAGGTTTCTTGATATTTTTCTTTTAATTGTAGCATTCTGTGGTAGTTTGACATTTTGCAAGGGAAAAGAATACACTACAGGACACTTAATTATAAGATTATTTTATGTCACCCAATAATATACAAAGGAGTGCAGGAAATTTGTCCATACAGTAAAGACAAAGAATCCAGCTGAGAACATGGATCCCACAATAATGTCCTGCAAGAGTCCAACTGAAGACCAAGAACCCATAACAATGTGCCCCACGAGTCCAGCTGGAGTTCTAGAGCCCATGACAATGCCTCATGTAGACCTGTTTCATGGATCTGAGCTGGGAAGGCCCAAAGGTCAGTGGTAGAAGCTAGAAAGTCTGTGCCAGCTGGATGAAGGATCTGTGCTAGCAGACTGAAGGATCTGCACTGGAGCCAGGAAGCAACACTCAAAGTAAGAACCAGAGCTTCCCCGGAAGGCAGCACAACCATCCTCAACAACAGTGAAGTCACGAGCTTCTGTGACAATGACAGCAGCTGAGTTCCCATCAAGATAGCCAATGTGATAAGCTTCTCCACGAGACTGAGCAGTGCACCATCTTCCTATTCAGAGCCAGAAAGCTCCCTCAATGTGAACCCTCACAATTCTCAGTGACAGTAAGGTCAAGAATTCCTTTGATGGTACGCACAGCTAAGTTCATCAGGAGAGCCAGCATGACAAGGTCCTGAGGAGAACCAGCATTCCAGGAGAAAACAGCTCCCATCAGCTTCCAACAGCTTCTCTTCTTCTTCTCCATTTCTACCTCTTATGCTGCCTGCAGTGATCCTCAGGTGGGCCTCTCATACCTAGCACTGCACTGGTTCAGTTCAATTGGGTGTTACAAGATGACCATTAGTTATCAATCCACCACACCTTCTTTTGGTTTGCAGTCTTAGAGGGTTCTCATCAGTGGATCATTTCACCATTTCTAAGATGTTTACATGTGGAATATTATTTTTCACTGATTTTGGCTATGTTCAGCTTGTTTGCTTACCAAAACTGTTACTATGACAAGTTCCAGTGGAGGAAAGAGGTATAAATACAAATAGTATATAAAATAAACAGAAAGGCGTAATGGACTAAAATAAGTGTCAGATTTGAATTTAAGCCTGACACCAAAAGTAACTGTACAATTCAAGTATATCAACTTACTTGCCATGATAAAGACTGCCACAAAATGCAACTTAATTATTAATTGCCACTCATGGATAAGGTTTTGATACAAGTGTGCAAGCAATTGTTTCATTATGATCTCTTTACAGTGAAACCCGCACCTGCTCATGGGCACTAGCTTTATCACCTCAGCTCCACCTGAGATCATCAGGCAGTAGAGTCTCATAAGGAGCACTAAAACTAGATCCCTCACATTGGCATTTCACAGGGCAGCTCATGTTTCTATAGGGATCTTTTATGTCTACTAATCTCACAGGAGGCAGATTTCAGGCAGAAACGTGAGGGAGCTGATGGGGAGCTGCTGTAAATATAGATAAGGGTTTGAAAGTTCACCCACTTGTTTCCTCCTGCAGTGCAGTCTGTAGTCTAACAGACTACAGACCCATACAAATTCATGGCCCAGGAATGAGAGATCTTTGGTTTTTGAAGAACTGCTATAGCCTTTTCCTTTATAGTAGTACTGATACTCATATCCACAAAAAATGCAAGTGTTCCCTTTTCTGTACACATTCACAAGCAGTTTTCACCCTTGTATTTTAATAACAGCTATTTTAATTTGTATGAAGTGATAAATCATTATAGATTTAATTTTCTTTTTTCTGGTGATTACCAATGATGAATGTGTTTTAGTATGTGCTAAGGTCAATCAAATGTATTCTTGAAACATGTCTACTCATCATTTGTCCATTTTCTAAAATGAGTTTTTTTAAAATGACTTCTGTGAATTTCTAATATATTTTGGAAATTTCTTTCTTACATATGGTTTACAAATATTTTTGCTTTTTGCAAAATTTACATTTTCTTATTTTTATAGTTTTACATTTTTTATTAATATAGTTTAGAATGCCTAATAAATATATTTATTTTTAGAAATCAGTAAATGTAGATGTTGTACCTTGATCATTTTTACTCTCACTTCCCCCATGTCAATATTTTCCTCTTTCCACAGATCCACTTCCTACTTATATAAAATCTAATGCACACTTTTAACCATCTATCTTTAATTTGTTTTTTAAATTACATATATTTTGGTCTTGTCATATAAAAGAAATGATGTATCTGTTTCATTTTACATAGCATTATGTTTTTGTTTTGTTTTTGTTTTTGTTTTTGTTTTTGTTTTTGTCTTTTTGAGGTAGGGTCTCACTATGCAGTTCAGGCTGGCCTTGAGCTCACTTTGTAGCTCAGGCTGGTCTTAAACTCAAAACAATCCTCCTGCCTCAGCCTCCTAAGTGCTGGGATTACAGGTATGCACCACCACGCCCATCCTTTAGCATTATGTTTTAAAAATTCAAATATGTTCTTAAAATGACTCAAATTTATCATTCTTTATGATTTAGAAGTGCTCCATTTTGTGTACCAAATTTCCTTTCTCTTTTTATCTGTTGATAGGCATTCAGTGTGCTTCAAAAACTTAACCTTTATGAATTTTGTGGCTAGAAACATGGATATGCTTGTATTACTGGAATATATCATTAATTTTTTCAGGAAGATACCCACAAGAAGATACAACAGGATAACACTGCATTTTTTTAGTTTCTTGAGGAATTTCCATAGCTATTTCCATGTTTTTTTTAACAGTTTACATTCCAGTATCAGTGTAGAAGTGTCCCCATTCCCTAAAACCAACAATCTTGCCAGCAATTTTACTTTTTTTCCGTAAAACCTAGCCAGTATATATACATTTTAAAAATTCTTCATGATAACTATTTGCATTGGAATATAATGGAATTTTGGTATTGTTTTCATTTGCATTTCTCTAAATAGTCAAACATAATGAACATTTTTCCTGAACTTGTTGGGCATTTGTACTTCTTTATTTGAGGAGTGTCTGTTCTAGAAACTACCCATGTTCTGATTGGGTCTATTTTTCTTTGAGAGTCTAATTTTAAAGTTATTTATATAATCTACATATCAATTCATTGTCTTAGGGGTACCTGGCAAATTTTTTTTCCCATTCTTTACTTTCCTTATTGTCTCATTTGCTATGCAAATTTTGTTTTGATTTGTTGAGTCTTGTTATTATTTCTTGTGCAATAGTGATTCAGTTCAGAAAGTCCTTACTTATGCATATTTCTTCAGAAATTTAATCAATTTTATCTTCCAAAAGATTCAGTGTTTTTGTTTCAATATCTATGTCTTTGATCAACTTTGATTTGATTTTAATACATTGTGAAATATATAAGTTAAGATTTATTCCACTACATGTGGAATAAGTTGAAAACAATGTAGTTGTTTTTACAAATTTCTTTGAAAAATGGTATCTTTTTCCCAGCATGTGTTTTTGGCCCCTTTGTCAAAATACTGTTGATTTAAATTGCCTGGTTTGTTTGCGATTCTTCCATTTTATTCCATTGGTGAGCATGTATTTTGGGAGGTAGTAATATGTTCTTTTGATTATTGTAGTTTTGTAGTATGATATAAGGAACTGGATTGTTATATTTCTTGTTTGCTTTCTTTCCTTAAGATTGCTTTGGCTATCCTGGGGCATTTTTGGTTCCATATAAATCATATGCATGCATTTTACTCCTGTGAACAATATTATTACTATTTTGATTGTAATTGCATTAAATCTATATATCATTTTTATTATATGGCCACTTTGACAATGTTGGTTATGCCTACCCAAGAAAAGTTGAAATATTTCCATTTATTATTAGTATATATTTGTAGTATATAATAATTAATGTGGGGAGTTGATACATGTACACAATTATAGGAAGTGGCTGAAGCTGGAAATTGATGACACATGCAGCGGCAAGGCAAGGCTGGTCTGAGAATAAAGAGCTCCCAAGGCAAGCCACAAAAACAAGTTGTTCCAACTCTGAGAATATGAGGTGCTCAGGCAAGCCATACAATGTTGCTAGGCAGAAGGGTGGCAATTAACATCACCCTACTGAGAGTATAAATAAATGCACTTGGTCGTTGAGCAGTTCTTTTCTTCCCAGCCGAAGAGAGGGCTGCACCTGTCCTCAATTTTCTGTCTCATATATATTTCTCCATCCTCTCACTGTCTTTCTGCCTGGGAACTTCAAGAGCTGTGCTGGATGTGTCATATGATACCTGAGCATGGAACAGGGGTTAAAAGAAACAGTGGGTAAGGGAGCACTTCTCCCTGTGTGCACAAAAGGGGGAGAAGTATATTGATAGTGTCAATACTTCTTTTTGTCTTTTTGAGACAGGGTTTTGCTATGCAGTTCATGCTGGCCTTGAGCTCATTTGTAGCCCAGGCTGGTCTCAAACTTGCAATGATCCTCCTGCCTCAGCCTTGGGAGTGTTGGGATTACAGGCGTGTGCCACCACACCTAGCTTGATAATGTCAATATGAATCACAGAGTTCCACTGATATTGATATCATCAGGTGCAAAACTTGGGGCAAGAGAAAAATGGGTTCACTAGAGCCTAAGGCAAAAATGAGCTCACTCAGGCCAAAGAGAAAAACGGGCTTATAAGAAAAAAGGGAGAGAGGTGTGTTGATTTTATCAGATGTGAAAATATGGGGCAAGCAGAGTCTCTAGAACCACATATGCATATGGAACTATTTGCTGTATTCTTGATATCTGTATTTAGTTTACTTTTGTGGGTTAGCAGAAGGGAATGCTTTAATGATTGTAAATTTGTTGGAATGACCACAAAGGATTTTGGTCAGAGCACTATTTTAAAATCAAGGACTGAGCAGGAAAATGTTGGTGCACTAACAGCCACCTCAATAACTAATGGAGCAAATTATGGTCCCAAATGATTGGAAAGAAAAAACTAAAGTGTGTTTAATTCAGGGGTATTATTTGTTGTGAAACAGAAAATTTTGGAATTGTGCACATGTAAGGGTGCTCTCAATGCCATTTACAACATAGTCATTACAAAAGACATATTAACCAGAGGAGGTGCCAAAAAGAGTCAACTTACTTTCAAATTACGGGTATATGAACAAATTAAAATAACTGCCACAAGGGCTTGAAATGAACTTCCTTCAAAG
This sequence comes from Chinchilla lanigera, assembly GCF_000276665.1. NCBI lineage: Eukaryota > Metazoa > Chordata > Mammalia > Rodentia > Chinchillidae > Chinchilla > Chinchilla lanigera. Next base: position 3,956,702 of record NW_004955525.1, on the reverse strand, counting down.
GGTGAGATATTCTTGGATTTGACTTCCATTCATCAGCATTCTGATGAACCTTTTGAGGATCTTGCAGCATGCTTACTGCAGGCTAGTGAAAGGATTATAAATGGTCCACACTATGCTGGAGGCTCTCATTATTTTGGTATTTACTAAATTACTGTGTGTCTCTGATGATGCAACTGAGTTAAGCATCCACAAACACATTTCCATTCTCTCTACAACCATGCCTATTTACAGCTGGTTCATTGACTGGTCCCCTATTATTACCTTTAATATTTAGGATGAAGTATCCAGCACTGACTGAATTAGACAGTGTTGTGATTGAAGTAAATTGAGCAGTTCTCCAATTCTTTTGGTTATTAATTGTATGGAAAATTTCAATTAAGCTTGTAGTGCCTAAATTTATCTCACAGTGGCTCACAGGGAAGACAACAGTGGCAATATAGCTACATAAAAAAATCTACTAATAAAGTGAAAACCAAACTAAAGAAAGCATAACTGCACTAAAAATAACCATAAGAACATAAAGGGGCAAATTTAGTATGAAATCTGTTAAAAAGTTAAAGATTATTAAAACAATGCAGAGTTGAAACATTACTAACAGAAAAAGTAAGGGGCAAAGAAAAGAGAAAGAATAATAGAAGTGATGTATAAGAGAAGTGAAAGAGAACAGTGAAAGAAGAAAAATAAAAGAGAAAAATGAGGCTGAGTATGGTGGCACATACCTGTAATCCCAGCACATGGGAGGCTGAGGCAGAAGGATCACTGTGTTTGATGCCAGAGTGTGCTACAATGTGAATTCAAAGCCAGTCTGAACTGCATAGTAAAACTCTGTCTCACAAAAAGAGAGGGAGTAAAAAATGATAAAATAGAAAAGGAGAGAAAAGAAATAGCAGGACAAATCCAGGTGAAGAAGAGATGGACTGAGCAATAAAAAAGACAAAATATAAAGAAAACAGAGATTTAAAAATAATTTTGAAAAAACAAACAAAATATAGCTCTTTAGCTACATGGAGGAAAGTGTAATAGTTTATATCTAGATATTCCTCCAAAGCATCGTGAGCTCATAGGTGGTGGTTTTATGAGATGATTGGATCATGTTAGCATGATATTCATCAGTGGATTAGTCCACTGATAAATTTATAGATAGATGTGCTTTGGGGAATTGAGGCCTACTCAGAAGAAGTGGAAAACTGGGGGCATGGGCTGGAAGGGTTTACTTCCCTAACTCCTCCCGAATTACCCTCTGTTTTCTGACTCCTATGTCATGAATTCTTTCTCCTTTTCCATATCACTCTACCTTGCCACCCTTCCTTGGAGTCAGCTGACTATGGACTTAAAACTCTATAGACTGTGAGCAAAAATATACCTTTTCTCCTTTAACTTGTGGGAGTAAGATATTTTGTCCCAACAATGAGATGGTAACTAAGACATAAAGTGTAGATAGGGGTGGGGATTTAGCTCAGTGGTGCAGCCCCTGCCTGGCAGGCATGAGGTCCTGAGTTTGATTCCTGGTGCCAAAAAAAATAAAAGAAAAAAATATAAAGTGTATGTGTTTATGTGACAAAGAATAGCACAAAACAACACAAACAACAACAGCCAGATACCAAGGCTAAAGACTAGTCAGTGATTATTTTTGTGTAAATAATTTGGCTTGGAGAGGGAAGATAAATTCTGTTTTCTTTATTTCTATTTTTGCCATAGTTGTTAAGATACCTTAGTCTCTGTTGGATTTTCTTACTTTTTACACTGTGGTGATGATGGCTATATTATAGTATGCAGTTCTTGAAGAGAATTTTGTGTACACAACCAAGGGTATGACAATTGACTGAACAACATATGTTTGGAGCATGTAGAATAGGTGAACATTCATAATACCTCCTCTATTTTTGTGCTTAGTACCAAAGTAAATGATCAGGTAGCTGGAAAAGTCTCTTTCATTTTGCTGTCTTTGGTGGCCTCTGCGCCACTCAAGGTAAGCTCTTACCCTCCCCAGAAGTCATCACTGTGCACAATCATTTGTAGCATCTCAGTTTAGGTCACACCTTGCACTTTCTAGAACTTGTAACTTGACAGTTGTGGGCAGTTCCATTTTGGTTTATGCTAAGGCCAGATAAATCTAGATAGCATTTCTCTAGAGCATAGCAAATTATTAAGTTGCAATATGGCTGTAAGTCAGCAAGAATTCTTAGAGGAAGCACAGAAATGTCCAAGATGAAAGAACAATCAATATACTGAGGTGCACACTATCTCAGTAGTACAGCCAGCTGCATTCTGCACTGTGGTCTACATTCCCTGCTACTAAAATTTCCATGAAGGTGTTTTTCCACACCTCCCCATCTAAGACTGTCTTGCATGGCCTATTCTTACATACTTAGTGCAGAAGGATGTGACGAAGATCCTCAGTAATGAGCACTCTGAACCTTCCCATTGGCATGGGAAATTTTTCTTAATTATAGGACTCCTGTCATGATTGCTTCTAGTGACATCTCACTGAGTTCAGACAATCCAGTTCTACATTTTTGTGCCAGCAGATTGCTATTAGTTAAAATCTAACAATGAGGTAAAACTTGTATGGATCCTGGATAGCCACTGCAGATAGTACTGTTATCCATTTTGTAATATCTTGAGTTGCTTGAATTGGCCAAATAACTAATGCTTTCATAGTTACATGGCCACTGCTCTGAAGCCAGGAAAGTAAGGTTGAAATTATGAATTGCTTTGTATCCTTATCTAAATTGCTTTAGTTGAGCTCCATGCATTTAGATTCCATTTCTATTATTTCTTTCCAGAACTCTTCTTCACTGTTGCTGAGTGATAAACAGCTTTTCCTTTATTCGGGTGACTCTTCACTTTCACTGAGTTGCACAAAGATAAGCTCCATTCCTTCATTCCTTAATGTGGACTCTCTTCTTTTACTTATTTAAGCATGATTTACACTACTGTTTTGAATGTGTAATTAAGGAACATTTTGAAATCTGTTAGGACTGAAACCTGATCATTGTCATAGGCTTTTCTTTCCCTGTTCCTTTTTCCTATATTTTGTTCACAATTTTCTGTTTTTCTGCACATCATAACTTTTTGTAGTATGTATACATTTTATGTAGTACATTGTCACAATTCTGGATACCGGACTCTCCCTACTTCCGGGTATTATTATTACCATTTGAATACTTATTTACTTTAGTAACTTTAGTTACTTTAGTAACTAGATTATTTTAGTGATATATACCCCCCTTTCAATGTGAAACAATTCATGTTTCTTCTCGGAAGGTGAAAGCTTAGACAAGTACACAAATATCTTACAATCTAGATGTGGGCATTTTGACGAGCTTTCTGAGTCTAGCAGCTAAGGTCCATTAATTGTCAGTTTATTGTTTTCAGCAAGGATTTGGTTCATTAATTTCTTCATAAACATATCCAAATTGATTCATACTACTTTAAAATGGTAGTTTTTGAGGTCAGTGTTTGATATTGGTTTTTACTTTATGAAGGCATTTAGTTATGTCTCTCTGTTCTCTTTGGAAACTAGCTGGCCTGACCTCCATAGACCATTTCTCTTAAATTTGCCCTTTTACTACAACCTCCACTTATGTGAGGAGTGCCTTTAAGCTTAAATTGTCTTATACTTGCAAATATGTCCTTGGGGAAAAGCATTAGAGCTCTGTTTTTTGTGGTCTTTCTCTTTCCCATAATAAATTATATCATCCATGTCAGTGGAGCTGAGGGCAGCGATAGTGGTGCCTTCCATCAGAGTCACAACCCTGCTTTCAGAAATGGGCAAAAAGCAGGGGAAGGTAGCTATAACTTTTGTTTATAGCTTACTTTGCGAGATGCAAAATCTGTAATTTATAAATGAATAGGATAAAAAAACTGAAGCATTAGTATTTTTAATGCATTTCACTCAGAACAAAACTACTTTTCTAATAACAGTAGATAACAACTAGAAGAAAAAAGCCTTTATTTCTTGGCTTAAATAACACAAAACATAGCCACCATAACAGGAAACTGGAAGGAAGCATAACAAATTCCAGTTCTCTGCCTCTCATCGGAAAATAAAACTCTTTAAGTGGGAACTGAGAGGAGGGCAATCCTTCTTTTGCTACATTTTTGGCTATATTTTTCAATAGTTTAGAGATTTTAAGCTTATTAAGTATAAAAGTGGAAGGGCATAGGCTGTGTCCAATTGAAACAAACCCTTGCTGCTGTGTATTGAATTAGTTTCTGTTGAACAAATATTTCTTTATTTGCTCTCTGATCTTATAATGATTTCCCTAGAATTTAAACAAATTTTTAAAATTATTTCCCAATGTCACTAGGAAAATAGTTCACCCTGCTGGAAAGAAAACTTTATCAAGTGGCTTCTGAATCAAAGGACAATCAGCAGTCCCCTGGCAGCTCCAATCTGCAACATGACTAAAATTATTCCTGGAAGATTAATCTAGAGTATATTGATTCAGTGATCACATTGAATTTAAAAGTAATAGCAGTTAATCCCTTTGTTGCTTGAAGTAGGTAAAATTGATTTTATTTTGTGCAAACAAACTTTCAAAAATGCACTTCATGGTAATCAAAGCATGTTATATCATATCCAAAGCAATTTCATTTAGGTCTTATTATCACATTGACACTTGTGTCTTGACTTTTGCACTTGTACGAATTTCCACCTATTTTTTATCTTTTCCCAAACCTGGAAACCCTGGAAAAATGGAAATGGAAATTTGCTAGAGTGATAAATGAATTTAATATTTCTATCTGAAATGAAATCTTTTGTTAGATGATTTCTGTGTCTATCACTTTAAAGATTTTATTTTTTACAATTATTTTTGAGAAAGATTAAATTCATTTTGAATTATGCTTATTTTTATTTTATTTCTTACTTCATCATAGTTATATATTTTCCTAAAAATTACAAAATTCAAATGGAAATTAATTCAGTGGAATGGACCAGTTTCAGTAGTAAAATGTACCATTTATGAATTACAGAAAATTATAAATGTTGCTTTGGAGCTATTTAGCAAAAGTGAGTGAAATTTAAGTGTTTCTTGCCAGCTGATATTTTGTTTCTACTCTTGTGTTTCTGTATATATTTTTTTTTCTCTAGTTGGTCTATTTGTGAAAATGAAGATGTTATTCACCCGGTATAATTATGCATGTTAGAATTTGCTTGAGTTTTATATCCAATAGAGCTTGATTTGTATTGTTTGGTCTACTAGCATTTGGTGTGTATAAATTTCAATTTTTATCTCTTCATTTTGAAGTATATGTTTAACTAATAAATGGAAATATTCACTGTATCTTCTGATCAGTTTTAGCTTGAAGTCCACTTCTGAAAGTGAAATTGGTATCCCCTGCTAGCATTCAGATTCCTGGTACATGAAATGCTTTTTCCAGCATTTGATTTTCATTCTATGAATTTCTTTTTTGATTAAATTAATTCATTGTATGCAAAAAACAATCAGGTTTTTGGTTTTATTTTTACACAGTTTGCCAATCTGTGTCTTTTAATTGGGTAGTTGAGGCTTTTGAAAATGTTATTTTTTATTAACGAACACACAGACATAAACAAAACAACACAAAAACAATAAAAGCAACACAGAATTTCAGTCAAGATGATAGGAAATTGACAATAGTTGTTGCATTACATGTTGTTATCTTCAAATTGGTTACTCAGATAAACACAGACATGTAAGATTGGTCAAACAATTGAACATTAACTATTCCTTTCAATAAAGCAACAGAAATCAATAGTACAACTATCTTAGCTATCCTGTGTACATATGTACATATTTTCCCTTCTTTGTTTCTTTTCTCTTTTCCTTCCTCCCAGTTGTTTTTTCCTTTTGAGTAATTTCTTTCTGTTTCACAACATCTTTTGTACCTTTCAGCTCTTATTGACTTTTTCAGGTTTGTACATAGTGAGACAATATGGCGTTTACACATGCAGGTCTAATTTATTTTTTTATTTTTTCTTATGGGTATGGTCTCTAGTTGCTGTTCAGCAATTTATTAGGAGATTCTTTCTCAACTTTGTTTTTTATTAGTACATAATCACAGTACAGAGTGATTACATTTGTTGTGGGGAGTTTATATATTTACCAACATTTCTCAATTCTTTTTTTTCCTCAACTCTCACTGCCCTATCTCCCTCCATCAATAGATCAGTTCCCATTTGAAAGTGATCAAACTTCCTACTTCATAGTATCTAGCTTTTCTTTTGCTTTTTGCTTTTATTTTGGAATTCTTGTGTAAGAGAGACCATTTGATATTTAGACACATTCTTATTTATTTAATCTTAAAATCATGGTCTCAAGGTACATCCAGTTTTCTACAAATAACTCGTTTATCATTCTTTATGGTAGAAAAATACTACATTTTTATAAGTACCATATTTTCTTCATCCATTCATCTGATGATGGACATAATAGCTGTTACAAGCTTTGGCTATTATGAATTGAGCTGTTATACGTACCGGTATGCATATATCATTGTAGTAGATTTGTGTTTGGACTTATTATGCAATCTTATGGTCTGCATTTTTACTTGAAGAATTCATACCATTTACATTCAAGGTTATTTTAATTGATTTATTATTCTATTATTGCATTCTTTCTTTTCTTTGATTTTGAATTGTACTTTTTATCTTTATTCTGTGTATAGTATTGCTTAAATATATTCTGTAATGCTATTTTAGTGGTTATGAATTAATTGAGTTATGTTTACCTTGAAAGATCTTTAATTCTTCTTGATTCTAAAGGATAACTCTGCTGGACATAATAATCTAGGCTGTGAGTTGTTTTCTCTCAGGTCATGAAATACATGCCTCCATGTTCTCCTGCCACTTAGAGTTGATGCTGTGAAGTCTCATTTTATTCTGATGGGTTTGACTTTAAGTGAATTGATATTTCTCCCACAACATTTATTGTGTGCTTGGAAGTTTGTTTACACTATGACATACGGAGATTGTTTTCTAGACATGCTTGTTTTGGGTTATAAATACTTCCAGTTCTTGCATACCCTTATCTTTTCCAGGATTTGGGAAAATGTTTCCTATTATGTCACTCCATAGGTTGTTGATGCCTTTGGCCTATTTCTTGTGCAATTTTGGGTGGTTTTTTTTTTTTTTTTTTTTTTTGTCTAAACCAATTACATGTGTTGGTTTCTTAAATGTATAGCACAGTTGTATGCTTTGTTCACTTTTCCACACATTCTTTATAACACTACTGACAAACAACTATTTGTTAACATTACCCTTAAGCCAAGATTGATAGATTTTACACTACTTTATCTACTTCAGTTTGTGGGATTGTCAACTGAGTTTTGATTTCAACTACTGAATTTTTAATTTCAAGATTTCTGTTTAGTTTTCAGAATCTCTATGTTTTCGTATACTGCTATTTTATATACTGTATTGTATTTTTCATGCAGTGGTTTGTTTGTATCTCCACCAAAGTCATCAACAATTTGTAAAATCAGTCCTTTGAGTTATTTATTTGGCATTTTATTCATGTTTATATCTTACTATTCATGTACTGAAAGACATTTACTTTTGACACAGTCCTACTGTCTGTTTTTTCTTGCTTTCTGTGTGATATTTTGAGATTTGCATACCTCTTGAAATGGATAACTCTTCCAGGTTTACCTGAGGTTGTTTGTGAGCTGCTTAACATTATCCCTTGATCTCTGGTACATCTTGAAGAGAAGAAAATAAACTACAGCAACAACCACCACAAAAAGACAAACTTGCTATAGAAATAACAGTAAAACTGGGATGACAGAACAGAGAAAAGAAAGAAGAGGAAATTATGTATGTATGTATATGCAGGGTATCTGACATAGTTGTACTACTGACTTCTATCACTTTAATGAAAGGAACAGTGAATGATTATTTATTTGATCAATCTTGCATGTCTCTATTTGTTTCCTGAGAAACCACTTTAAAGATATAAATACATAATAGAGCCACCACTGTTAATTTCCTACCATTTTGTCTCTAACTCTGTATTGCATGTATTTTTCTTATGCTCTTTTGTAACTGGATGTGTTTGTTTATATGTTTTCCTTCTTTGATTCTTAAAATAAATTTTAAAAAATACATAAAGCACCTTATGAAAACTAAAAAAAGAAACACAGTAAAAAATAACTAAAGCAACAACTATACCCCCTCAGAAAAAATAGAAAGTAAAGTGACAAAAATAATATAGTATAACAAAAAACAACTGAAGAAATTTATGATCATCAAACCAGCTCACACAATGCAGTGAAAGACATATTAGAAAGAGATAATGAAGACCACAAATAAAGGATCATCACTAGATAGAGGCCACCAAACAGGGTAAGCTGTTAAACAGAACAGGAAGATAGGGAACAAAGAATAGGCAAACTACATGAAAAATAAATGACAATATATATCAGTTATAATGATCAATGTAAAAGATCTCAACTCAGCAATCAAAAGAAATGGACTGGCAGAATGAATCAAGAAGTAAGATCCAATAATATATTGTATTCAAGAAACATATTTAATCCAAGAAGAAATTCATAGACAAAGGGCAAAGAATAGAAAACAGTTCTCTATGCCACAGGAACACAGAAAAAAAGCAGGGGTAGCTATCCTATCTGAAGATAATGCATACTTTAAGCCAAAGGTAATAAAAAGACAGAAAGAAGTTCACTACATACTTATTAAAGGAAAATTCCAAGAATAAGACATAAACGTCAGAAATATTTATGCACTAATCACAGGTTCACACAACTACATAAAACAAACATTAACTGACATGAAAAAGCATAAACACTAGCATAATTTTAGTAGGGGATTATAATACTCCATTCTCACAAATGGCTAGATCAACTAGACAAAAAATCAACAAGGAAATATTAAAATTAAACTAAGCCCATGAATAAATGGACTTGGTAGATGTCTACAGAATTTTCCACACCAAAAACGACAGAGTACATATTCTTCTCAGTTGCACAGGGGAGGTTTTCCAAAATAGATGAAATATTAGCTAACAAAACATGTTTCCGTAAATGTACATGAATTGAAATCATCCTATACATAATATCTGGTCATAGTGCAATGAAACTGGAAATCAGTGATGAAGGAAACCACAAAAACTACACTAACACATGGAAATTAAACAACACTTTCCTGAACAACTAACTGGCTACCGAGGAAATTAAACATGAAATTAAACAGTATGTACAATTAAAGAATAATGCCAATACCACATTCTGAAAATGTAGAGGATGCAAAAAAAGCAGTTCTCACAGATCAGGAAAACAAGACAAGCGCAACTAAACAACCTAATGTGAACCTCAAAGATTTTAAAAAAGAACTAATCAAACCCAAAGCTCATACAAACCCAAAGTTCATACAAAGGCGGAGATTATAAAGATAATAGGAGAAATTAATTCAATGGAGACTAAGAAATCAATACAAGGAATCTGAAAATTGAAAAGTTGGGTCTTTGAAAGGATAAATAAAATTGATAAACCATTTGTCAACGTCATCAAAATGAAGAAAGAATAAAATAGAAATTCAAACAATTTGGATGAGAAGAGGGAAATCACAATGGATCCCACAGAAATCAAGGTCACCTCTCTGGTCTTTTTGAAAAAGGGTCTCACTACGCAGTTCAGGCTGGTCTTGAGCTCACTTTGTAGCCTAGGATGGCCTTGAACTCTCAATGATCCTCCTGCCTCAGCCTCCACAGTACTGGAATTACAGGCATGCACCACCATGTCTGACAGGAAGAAGTTAAATTATCATTATTTACAGATTACATGATATTCTACACTGAAGACTCTAAAACTACACCAAATGTCTTGTACATTTAATAACCAACTTCAGTAACTTGGTTGGATACAAAGCCAGCACTCAACATTCAATAGCATTCCTATACTCAAGCAACAAACTGTCTGAGAGAGAAAGTATGGAAATTCCATCATTCACATCACTGAAAGAAAAGAAATATTTTGGGATAAATCTAGGAAAGGAAAAAAAGGATTTATATATTGAAAATTACACCAACATAGAGCCAATATAGTGAAAATGTTCATACTATCAAAATTGTTATGCACACTGATATTCACAGTGGTTTCAAAAATCCACACTCCCACCAGCAGTGGAAAATTGTACCTTTCTCCCAATAGCATTTCCAGCATTTGTTATTGGTTGATTTCTTTTATTTATTTATTTTTAACTTTTAAAAATAAAACAAGAAAAACAGATTAACAGACAACCATTTACAAATAGCAGAAGAATAATACAAACAATGCAGAATTACAGACAAAGTGGTAGGAAATTAACAATGTTAGTTGCATTTCGTATTGGTATCTTCAAAGTGGTTTCTCAGGAAAAAGAGACACGCAATATTGATCAATCAAGGACTCATTAACTGTTTCTTTCAGCAAAGAAATAGAAGACATTAGATCAAGTATATGAACTATTCTGTATATACATACATACAAAATTGCTCCTTCTTTCTCTTCTCTTTTCCCACATACCAGTTGCCCTTTACCCTTGAGCGTTTTCCTTTCATTTCACACTATCGATCCATGAATCCATCTTGATGAGTTGTATATATCTAGGAATTTGTCCCTTTCACCTAGAAAACCCAATTTCTTGGTATGGTTATTTCTATTACTCTGTTACAATACATCTTTATTTCTGTAAGGTTGATAGTGTTATTCTCACTTTCGTTTCTGACTTTAATTAATTAAGCTAAATACTTCACAATTTTTAGTACATTCTGAATTGTTAACTTTTAGCTTCATTATATTTTCCCATTTATTTTTCTTTTCTCTTTTATTCATCACTGCTCTAATCTTTCCTTTCGTGGACTGACAGAAGGCATACATTCTTGGTTTTTAAATTCTTATGTACTAACTTTAAGCTCTTCAAACTTTTGTCCTTTTACAATACTTTTGCAACTATAAATTTTCCTTTTAGTGCTGCTTTCAATGTTTCATAAGTTTGACATGTTGTAGTTTCATTTTAGTTTGTTTCAAGTATTTTATAAATTCTTTTTTGATATCTTCCCTGACAAATTGGCTATTTTGTAGTATGAATTGTGATAACAAAATACAGTTAATATTAACATCTAAAAAGTTATTACAGTAAAAGAAATATTAGCATTAATTCACATCAAAATACTCCTGATTGCTTTGAACATACTTATTCCAGTATTTATTCCACATTCTCAAAGCATCCTAGAAGTCCTTCATAAATATCTTTAGTTGTGCTATCATGCTTGCTTCAATATCCTGAATCAATTAAAAATGTTTGCATTTCGTGGTCACTTTGACTTTGGAGTAGAGCCAGAAATTGCAGTCTTAGGTAAATGAGGATAAACCATATTATCTTATTTGACAGACATTTCTGTAAACATTTGGTCAACAGGGGTGGTAACAAATACAAAGAATGTGGAAATTACAAAATGATATAATAAAGGAAATATTTCTATTAATCCTCCTTAAAATACTCCCACAGATGTTTAAAACATTTACCCCATGCTTTTTCACATTGTTTTTTATTGTAATAAACTTACCAAAAATTAAAACACCATAATTTGAATCATGTCTTAAGTGTGACCTAATATCCACTTACTTCTGAATGTTTGAATTTTCTTTGAGTTAATGATATTTTGGTTTATGTCCTTATCATTGTAAAAGACACTTTCTATGATACTAAATTTTTAAAACTTAAGGAAAGTTCTTCATGACCTATTATTTGGTCTATCCTGAAGAGCATTCCATGAGTACTTGAGAAAAATACGTACTCTAGTGTGCTTTAGTGGAGTGTGCTTTAGAAATCTGTTATGTCCAGTTGGACTGTAGTATTGTTCAAGTCCTCCATGTTTACTTGTTCTATTCTTTATTGAAAAAGGGGTCATTTGAAGATCTTAGTATTATTGTAGAGGTTTCCATTTCTCCTAACCATTCTGTCAGTGTCTAGTCACATGTTTTGGAGCTTTGAGGTTTAGTTCAAATATATTTCTATAATTGTTATATCTTATTTTATCCTTAATATTTTCTTTTATCTCTCTTGAGAGATTTTAGCTTAATGGTTATTCTGTGTAATATTAGTATATCTATCAGCAATCATATTGTTATTATTTGCATATGTGTAGAATGATCCATCTCTTAATTTTCTGTTTAAATTTTTAGAATGAAAGAAGTGTATAAATTGTAAATCACTTATATAACTTGAAATGAGAGACAACATTATTCAAGAGTCATAATTTCTTAGCGAATTAAAGGTGCAGAAAATACTATGATCATGTCTTTGCAAAACTAAAATGCTTTTCCATTTGATTCTTCTTATAACTTGTCACTTTTTTTCTCAAACAATTTCCTGTCTTCTAGGTACCACTGTATAGATTTTGTTAAATACATACTCAAAATAGTCCTAATCTATTTCTCCATTTCTCTATCCACCATATTCTTTCATTAGTGCTCATATATAATCTTCTACAAAGTGTGATGGAAAGATGTTAAAGTATTAATAAAGAAGGATGTGAACAAAGTTTAGAATCTACAAAGTCAACAGAAGAATGAAAGGTTTATCAATGTGTTGTTTTCATAATTAAAATACATTGTGATGATTTTTAAAAACAGTAGAGAATAGAACACGAATATAAAAATATTATCTTAAATTTACTCCTTCATTTATTAACTTAGCAATTGAGAGAATTTAGAGTCGGTTCACTTTTATAATTTATTTTATTTTTTCTGCATATAAGAAATTTAAGTTCAGGAGAAGAAAAAAAATCTGATTAAATTCATCATTAATGATTATGGAGTTTAGCCAGATACATGACTTTTAGAAAAATAAATATTGGTTTGGGGATATAACTCAGCGGTACAAGCACTAGCCTGGCAAGCACAAGGTCCTGAGTTTGATTCCTGATACAAAAAAAAAAAAAAAAAAAAAAAAAAAAACAAGAGACTGAGACAGGAGGATTGCTATGAGTTCGAGGACAACCTGGGCTACATAGTGAGTTCAATCCCCACCTGTGCTACATAGAAAGACTCTGTCTAAAGAAAAAAAAAAGAAAAAGAAATATTAAAAATATAATTTAAGATTAATCATTCCATATATATATTTCTTACCAGAGGAAACAAGGTTACTAACAGTAATTGTTAGTTTTAGACACAGATTGGACAGAAATATATTGCAATTAACCATTCAGTAGAAAAGGATAAAAATAGTTGTATAAACATAGTAACTATCTTGTTAGATCCTCAGTGATGTATATCAATAATGTAGTTCAAAACTTGTGTGAAATACCTTTTAAAATTTATTTTGGATTCATTTATTTCCTTTTTAAAATAATGAAAATATTTTGTAATGCATATCAACAACATTCCTGCAACTTTACAATAATAAAAATTTAATAATTTTTCTTCATCTTATGTATTTAGTTTCACATTTTTAAATAGGATTGACATGAGGAAAGAGGAAATATACATGTAAATAATATTTTTCGAAAATGTACATATGATATACACAAGATAGCTAAGACAATTGTACTACTAATTTCTATTGGTTTATTGAAAGTGTAGGGTATGGCAACTTTTAGCATATCACTTAAAATAGAATAATTCTAGTCTTAGTGCAAGCCTCAAAATGTGTCTTGAGAAACATCCCTGAGGAGTTGCAAAAAGTTAATTTTGCAGTCCTGACTTAGCCCTGGAATGTTTCTCCAAAGAAAAGAGCAACTGGGTCCAGATAACCACCTATGATCCTTCCTGTTGTTTCATCCCTTCCCTGGCCCATGGAAACCAAAAATGTGCATAAGGTGGGAACAAAGGCAGGCCCACGCCCACTTCCCTGATTTGCCAGTCAGGGATGAAGGGTGGCTAGTCTCAAATTAAAGTTCTGCTTGCTCTGAATGAAGTCTTTTCAGTTTCTTGTGGAATACAACCCAAATTCTGCAGTTACAAAAGGAACAGTCAATATTTAATTGTTTGATCAAACTTGCATACCTATATCTGGTAATCTGAGCAACTACTTTGAATGTAACATGAGTAATCCAACAATTGTTGACTTCCTATCCTCTTGTTATGAAATTCTGTATCATTTTTATAATTTTTCTGTTGTTTTGTTTATGTGTTTGTTTTTATTATTTTGTTTTTGTTCTTTTTTAATAAAAATAAATAAAATGTGAAACATATTTTCCTCCATTAAATATATAATTTGGACACTTGAAAAATTCAGATATATATTTGGCATACAATTTTCAGAATAAATAGTTTGTTTAAAGGAGATTATAATTAATTAATCATCAATGTTTAATATTTTAAACATGTGAAGTTACAGTTATGTAACACACAATGAACTTTTGAAATTTCTGTAATGAGATATAGTATTGGAATTTGGGGAACTGAGACAAATATAATGTAAAGAAATTTATTTTAAAATATAAATAAAATACATTTTTCTAGAATAAAAATATACAAAAACTGTCACTGATAATTTGAGTAAAGGTAGAGCAATAACAAAATCCAAACAGTTTTTGAATCAGTCACCTAAAATAATTCCCTAAAAATTGCTGCTATGCTACAATCTAAAAAAATGAAAAAATACAAAATTATGGTACATTTTTATCATGCACTGAATAATGTTGTATGAATTAACAATTACAGTATTTTTTGTAAATTATGGGCAAATTACTTGTAATAGAGTATTATTACACTGGTGAACTATAATTTCTATGAAATTTTTATGTCCGCCTTTATATTTCTGATCTTTTAATAATTAAATTATGAAAAGAAAAATTGCATTATTTATTTATTTATTTATTTATTTTGGTATTGGGAATCGAACTCAGGACTTTGTGCATGCCAGGCAGGCACCTATGCCACTGAGCATTTCTAATTTTAGGAAAATAGAAAAAATACAAAATTAAATTAAGCTCTCCAGAATATCTTTATTGCTATTGATTTACAAAACACAATTTATGCTTAAAATAATAATTAATAAAGCATAATGATTCTCATATTATTGAGAAGAGAAAAACACTAAGGGTACTGCTGTGGTTTTTGTCTGCATGTTCCCCCAAATCCTCATGCAGTCGTGGGGCAGACTTCTAGATATTTGACTGATCCATAGTCCAATGCTGAGATTATGGGTGTGAGTGCTACACCTGCCTTGCGGTAAATAGTTTGCATATATAAAGGAGAGGAAGAGGCTGCTTGCAGCTCCTCCTCCCTTTTTGCTCTAATTGCTTTTGCTATCTTCTGCCTCCATAAACAGTTGCCCTCTGCCATGGGCCACCCTGCCTTGGAGCCAGCCGAGTATGGACTGAAACCTACACAGACTGTGAGCTAAATAAATCTTTCCTTCCTTAATTTTGGGTGTCAGATTTTTTGTCTCAGCAAGAAGAGAAAAGGAACGACGACAGGTAATCATGGAATTCAATCTGTTTTAACTTATCCTGAATGTAGTGAACATTTACAAGTGCTATTAGTCAGCTTTCCCATTTCTGAGAAAAATTTCCTGACATCCAAAATGTAAAGGAGAAGAGGATTTTTTACTCATGATATCAGGGGATTCAACACATGGTTCCTTGGCTCAGAAGTAATAACATCATGGAGGAAAGACACAATGTGACCTTACTGCTTAGTTTATGGATTTTTGGAAGCTGAGAAGGGGAAAAGCGTCTCACATAGGAAGAGGTGAGGGACCAGACACAGACCCTATTGTCAAACCTCCTTGACCTAAACAGGCACACATAGAATTGTGCTTTACTTATCCCCTAGGTTGTCCTGAAACCAATCAAGATCACACAATTAAATTTAATCACCCCACTCATAATAGGACCTTTTGAAGATATTTGGGACTTGATAGTGAAGATTAAATTATCTTCCCTCCTCTTGCTATATATTGGGAAATATAATTGTGTAAATAAAAACAATATTAAATGCAAAAAATATATTAATAGCTATCTGTGAGGAGAGCACTGTGAAATCAACCAAAACTGATATCAATGTTAGAATTTGCAGAGAAAATATTAAAATATTTTTATAACTGTATTTCAAATATGTAAGCCTTCAGTGGAAACATGTAAAATATAAAAAGACCAAAATATCTTAAAATATTTAATCTATAATTGAAATGAAAAAGTTAGTGGACAGGTTTTATGGCAAAACAGATATTGCTGCAGAAAAGATCAGAGAAACTGGATACAGAGGAATAGAATTAACTTAATATGAGATGTCGATAAATAAAAGGTTAATATAAAAAATTCTAGAAAGAATTAATGAGCCCACAATTTTCTTTTATTTTATACACATTTAAACAATAAGTATTTAAATATAATAAGAGTATAATATAATAACAATATAAAGTTAGTTTTATAAATTATGTATAAAAACAATAAGAATTATAAGATAAATGGTGAGAAGTTAAATATGGAAACATTATTTTCAGTCTCTTATATTATGAATGAAATGTTACAGTATTTGATACTACACTTGATCTTAGCCAAAAGGCTGAGAAGTGATAATGTTACAGTATTTGAAAACAGACTGTGATAAACTTAAAATGTACATGTACACCCAGCTAGCAATCACTAAACTAATAAAAAGGAACTATAGTAAATTGACTTTTAATTGTATAAAATGAAAATATACAATAAAGTCAAAAGAACATGTGACAAATGAAAATGGTTATAAAAGTAGGCAACAGGATAGAAAGATTACAAAAATAAACATGATAAATTTAAGTAAATTTTTGTAAGAAGCACATCATTTTAACAGAGTATCTGTATTCATTGTTTACTCTTGTTTCAAGAAAGATTTTGCCTGTACCGATGGCTTCAAGGGTTTTATATTTTTCATATTTCACTAGTTTCAATATTTCTGTTTTATTGTTAGGTCTTTGATCTATTTTGCTATTATTTTAGTAGTGAGTGGTATAAGTCCAACTTCAAGCTTCTACAAATAGGCAATTTTCCAGCAACATTTGTCGAACAGCATATCTTTCCTCTTAATGTATGCTTTTGTGATCTTTGCTGAAGCTAAATAGCTGAAATGTCTGGGAATATCTCTGTATCCTCTATTCTGTTGCACTGATCCACACTTTGGTTTTTGTTCCAGCACCATGCCATTTTTAACACTGTTGCTTTGCTGTACAACTTGAAGTCAGGTATCGTGTGTGGTACCTCATTCTTTGCTCTTATTGCCCAGGACTGCTTTTATTATTGTAGGTCTCCTTTCTTCATATGAATTTTAAGGCTTGTTTTCTCTAGTTCTGAGAAATTCTGGTATTTTGATTGGGACTGAATTAAATATATGTAACAGTCTGGATTTATGGTCCTTTTGATAGTATTGCTTCTGCCTATCCAGGAATAGGAGATATCATTACTTTTATTCTTTTGTGTTTTTTGGTACCAGGAATCGAACTCAGGGCCTTGAAGTTGCTACGCAGGACATCTTTCCATTTTATGATGTCCTTTTCAATCTCCTTTTTCAGAATATTGTAATTTTGTTATAGAGTTCTGTCACTTCTTTGGTTAGGTTAATTCCCAAGCATTTCAGTTTTTACTGGTGCTCTTGTGAATAGTGTTATCTTCCTAATTTCATTCTCGTTGAGTTCATTATTGATATACAAAAATGATACTGACTTTTTCCTTCTTTTTAATTTTTGTACCCTGCTATGTTGCTGATATCGGTTATTTATTCTAAGATTTTTTTTGTTATAATAGCTTGGATCTTCTATGCAGAACTCCAGTTTTTCCACAAACAAAGCAAATATCAGCAATGGATTACATCAAAGTACAAAACTTCTGGACAGAAAAGGTAACAATTAGTAGAGTGAAGAGGCAACTGATGGAAAGAGAAAATATATATTTGGCAGCTATATGTCAGAAAACAAAAACTAGTATGAAGAATATATAAAGACCCTCCAAAATTAGACCATTCAAAATAAAAGACCAAAGCAAGAAATTGACAACTGAAATCAGTAGATGCTTCTTAGAGAAAGAAATACATATGTCTTGCAAACATATGAGCAAAATGTTCATCTCCGGCCATAAAAAATGCTGATTAAGAAAATGGTAAGCTTTCATCCTACACCAGAAAGAAAGTAATCTTCAAGAAATAAAAGTATAACCAATGCTGAGTAGGCTACATTTGGAAAGAATCCTCCTACATTTTTGTTGGGAATGTAAAGTAGTGCAACTATCATGGAAATCAGTATAGGAATTTCTCAAAGAATTAAAATTAGAAATTCCATTTGACCTAGATATTTTTCTTCTAGGCATCCACCCTAAAAATCTTAAAATATCATGTTGTAGTGATACATACATACTAATGTTCATGATAGCACAAGACATTAGAGCTAAGTCTTGGACAGAGCCAGTATGCCCAGCACCAGATGAAAGGGTAACGAAAATGTGGTGTCTATACATAATGCAGTACTACTTCACGAAAGAGAAGCATAAATATGACTCATTTGTATGAGAAGTGATGCATGTGGGAAACATAATGTTGAGTGAAATAAATCAAACACACAATTTAAATACTATATGAAATCTGTCATTTGAGTAAGGCAAAGACAAATACAGAACAAAATAAAACATGAATAGAAAGGAGAAAGATATTTTGCAAATGGAAAGGGAACCAGAAGAACAAGGGCAAGGATAGATGAAGGGGAAATAAAGAAGAGCTAATGTATTTGTTATGTACAGGAACCAAATACTCACAATGAATGTAAACATTATATGTTACAATTATGAACAAACTGATAATATCAGCAAGAATGAAAATAGGGACAGGAAAGTTGGGACAGAAGGGGAATTTAAGTGGGCAGGGGAAGAGGATCAAAAAAGAATCAAGCTATGTTATATACATGCACATGCTCAATGAGGTGAATGCAAACATCAGGAACTGAAAACATGAACTAAGAAACAGAAAAATTTTGCTGGAAATTGTACGATTTATAGGGCTAGCCTAGCAGTCCTATGGATTGTAGCTGAACATATTTGTGATATAAAGTAGTCATTAAATTTAATGAAGACAGTAATTAACATTTAAAATACTTTATGGGCATGGTACATGCCATGCTTTTTTGCTCTTTAAATTAATAGTTCTTCTAGCACCCTGAATTTTGCTTGAAATACATCTTCAAAAATTATTTGATGCTAGGACTGCTACTGTGTTCAAACTGCTTCATTCTCTCTTTATTCTTCTGGAAAGAAGTTGATCTTGAAATGGTTATGATCAACTGTTAAATGCTACTTTATAGAAGAGCCCTTCATAGCACCGTGACATCTACAAAAATTACCTTAAATAACACTGTGTAAAAAGTAGAATGTACAAGATCTGGAAATGTAATTGAAGAGCTTCTTGATATAAAAGAAAACAGTGATGCTGGCTTTAACACCTGTGAAAAATAATATGTAACAGAAGACCTTTACAAAGGGACAAAGCCCCTAGGAAAGGGAAAAATCCTGGCTAGACAATTGGAATACTTTAATTTCCTCATGGGGGCCACCCAGCAGAGGAGGTAAGAATCATTAGTGACATTGCTTGTGAACTCCCTATGCTTATGCTAGCAAAGCACATCAATTTCCAAAACATGGCTTGACTTCTTGTAAGTCAGAGTATCCTCTGAGGGAGGTAAAGTGTTAGCTAGCCAGAGGAACAATTCATGCAGTAGACAGTTACTTTCCATAAAGGAATCATCACACTGAGATATCTCTAGTAGTTTCATGTGGATTTGACTAGTTTAAGTCCATAGTCTAAATCCTAATCAAGTCCAGTGTCTTGTCCAAAATGAGGTAGGTAAGAAGGGGCCTGGTCAGGGTGACCCCTTTTACCCACTCCTTGCCCTATTATCAGCCTGTCTTGAAGATACTTCTGGCATTTCATAACTATTTAACTCCCACAGTCAAGAGCAGTTCCCTATGTGAAAGAAAAAAAAAAAAGATGATAACTGTTTATCATTAAATCTTCTTTTTCTTCTTTGCATATGCGAAGCTAAATTTTCATGCACATTTTCTATGAAAAGATATTTCCTTTTTTTGTTTTTATTCCAGAAAAAATGATTTGGTGTTGATATCCGTTCATTTCACTTTGCTTATGTGGTGTCTTTCTGATATTTGATGCACAAAAATAGTCAAAATCAAATTTGAATGAGAATTTGAGAAATAATCCACTAAATTACATTTTTTAAGCCAACTTGTCTAGGAATGATCACAAAACTGAATTTAGCATTTTAAATAAAAGTTTCAAGGTTACATTTGAAGTCTTTGCCAATTTTGAACTCTAAAGCCAAGTTAAGGTTTGAGATTTTTTAAAAAGTAAGTGCAGCCATTTCATTTCTTCAAGATCATTTTTCTTCTTATCCAGCAGGGTGGAAAACAGTTTCAAGAAATGTTACCTCTTAGTTTTGCTTTTTCTTCCACTACTACTTCTAGTGTGCACATCAGAAGCAGTATCTCTATGGCTATGATAGGTCAGTGTGAGAAATTTTGAATTAGGTGTATGTCTTTAGTACAAAATGTTAACCACTGACTAAAAATGGTAAATATGCTTAATGTATCCATTTTAATCAAAATGTGGGTGAATTTAAATTGTCTTTATAAAGTTTTCAAAGGTTTAGTCTTGCATGTACATGAATAAATCCCCCAACTCCTGTTCATCCATATGTGCTAACTTATTATTTGATAAGAATGCCAAGAAAACAGAACATTTCTGTGTTCAGCAAATTCTTAAAATATTTAGTATGTTTTGATACTATAAGGGAGCAGTAAAACATTAAATGACAAGTGTGTGAAAAACTTTGATTACATCAGTGATTACATGAAATGAAAATTGTGTAAATAAATCATTTGAAAGGCAAAACTATCTTACTGCATAAAAATAAAACAAAACAAGGTAGAACTATATGCTTACTCTAATAAATTTTTATATTCTGTAGTCTACTCCACTGATCAACATGTAGGATTTTGTACAAGTACACAAGTACCCTGCTGTTTTCACTACTGTAGTTTTATTTAATCACTTGAAATCTGGGAAAGAAATGCCTCCTGCTTTTATGTAGTTGCTCAGCTATTGTGAGTGTCTTCTGCTTCCATACAAATTTTAGAAATATTACTCATAGTCTTGTAACAATACAGATGTTATTAGGTGGAAATGCATTAAATCTACATATTATTTTTGGAAATATGTCAATTTTAACAATATATTTTCTGTCCAACCAAGCACAGTGCATTTATTTTGTTTTCTAGTGTCTTCTTCAAAGTTATTTTCAGAAAATGTAGTTTTTAAAATAGAGATTTTTCACTTTCTTATGAAATTAATTCCTAAGTAATTCTTTTTGAAGAATGTGAATGGGATTTTTTTTAACAGACAGACAACCTTTTACAAAATAGCAAAAGAACAGTACAGAGAATACAGAGTTACAAAGTGGTAGGAAATTAACAATGCTTCTTGTAGTACATATTGATATCATCAAAGTGGTTTCTTATGGAAACAAATAGAGACATGCAATATTGATCAATCAAGGACTCATAAACAGTTTCTTTCAGCAAAGAAAAAGAAGAGAGTAGATCAAATATGTTAACTATGCTGTATACATACATACAAAATTTCTCCTTCTTTCCCTTCTCTATTCCCACATCCCACTTGACATTTACCCTTGAGCATTTTCCTATCATTTCACAATGTCTATCATACCTCGTAGTTTAAATTAAACCTTTCAGGTTTTACACTAGGAGACAATGCTGTGCTTGCACATGCAGGTCTGATTTATTTCACTTATGAGTATGGCCTCTAGTTGTGACCATTTACCTATAAAGTCCTCGAGTTTATCTTTCTTTATAGCTGAGTGATATTCCATTATATAAAACTACCACAATTTTCTTATCCAATCCTTGGTGGATGGAAATTCTGGTTGATTCCATAATTTAGAAATTACAAATTGTGCTGCCAAGAACATAGGTGCACATATATTGCTGTGATATCATGTTTTTAGATCATCTGGGAAAATACCCAGCAGGGGTTAGCTGGGTTGAATGGGAATAGTCCTACCTTGCTGAGGAATCTCCAAATTGATTTCCACAGTGGTTTCACCAGTCTGCATTCCCACCAGCACTGGAGAAGGGTTCCTATTTCTCCACAGCCTTGCCACCATTTGTTACTGCTTGATTTCTTAATGCTAGCCATTCTTACTGGGGTAAGGTGAAATCTCAATGCTGTTTTAATTTGCATTTATCAAATGACTAATTATATTGAACATTTTCTCATGTATTTATTTTCCATGTGTATGTCATGATCTGAGAAGTATATGTGCATCTCAGCTACTCAGTATTGGATTGTGTCTTTGAATTTGGGGGTTCTAATATTTTTTAATTCTTTATATGTTCTAGATAGAAGCCCTTTGTCTAAGGGACAGTCAGCTAAAATTTTTTCCAAGTTTGTGTGTTTTCTTTTTACTGTGCTGGTGATATCTTTAGATGTGCAGAAACTTTTCAGTAGGATGAGAGCCCAGTGGGTGATTCTCTCAAGTATTTCAGGTGGAGTTTGGGTTTTCTCTATGAATTCTCTGCCTATATCTATGTCTTCAAGGTTTTTACTTACTTTCCCTTCCAGTACATTTAGTGTTTCTATTTTAATATTGAGATCTGTAAACCATTTTGAGTTGATTTTGGTGCAGGGTGGTAGACTTTGGTCTATTTTCAGTTTTTGGCAGTGGGCAAGCCAATTTTTCCAGCATTATTTATTAAAGAGGCTATCATTCTTTCACTGAGTTCTTCTGGCCCCTTTATCAAAGATTAGGTGGCTGAGGGTGTTTGTGGTTGTGGCTCTTTCTTCCAGTCTGTTCCACTGATTCTCAGGTCTGTTCATTAGCCGGCACCCTGTTGATTGTTTTACAGTAGCTTTGTAGTTTAAATTCAGGTCAGGAATTGTGATTCCACCTGACTTATCCTGGTTGCCCAGGATTGTTTTTGCTACTATGGGTCTCTTCTGGTTCCAGATGAATTTAAAGCATGATTTCTTGCGATCTGTGATGTATGCTAATGGTAGTTGAATGGGAATTGCATTGAATCTGTACAGCAGTTTTGAGAGTATGGAAATTTTCACAATGTTCTTTCTTACTATTCATGAGCAAGGAATATTTTTCCATTTACTGAAATCTTCTTCAATGACTTTTTTCAGAGTACTGTAGTTTTCACTGGATAGATCCTTGACTTCATGAGTTACATTGATTCCTAAATATTTCAATTACTTGGATGTTATTATGAAAGGAATGAATTCCTTAATTTCTCTTCCAGTCTGTTGGTTGTTTGTGTATAGGAATGCTATTAATTTTTTGGTGTTCACTTTGTATCTAGTTAGACTGCTGAATTTGTTGATTAAGTCAAGGAGCCTTCTTGTGGAGTTTTGGGGTCTTCCATGTAAAGTATCATGTCATCTGCAAATAGTGATAGTTTTACTTCTTCCTTTCCTGTCCTTATTCCTTTTTATTTCTCTCTCCTGTCTTATTGTTCTGGCTAGTGGTTATAGAACTATATTGAACAGGAGTGGTGACAGCGGACATCCTTGTCTTGTTCCCAATTTTAAGGTGAGACCTTTCAGTTTTTATGCATTGAGAATGATGTTAGTTGTTGGACTGTCATACATGGCCTTCAACAAATTAAGGTAGAGGCCATCTATTCCTACTTTCTGTAGACTTTTTACCATAAATGCATATTGGACCTTTTTGAAAGATTTTTCTCCATCTATTGAGATGATCATGAGATTTTCGTCTTTGGCTCCATTGATATGGTGTATAACATTTATAGATTTGTGAATATTGAATCAACCTTGCATTCCTGGAATGAATCCAACTTGGTCACGATGTATGATTTTCTTGATGATTTGCTGCATTCTATTTGCTAGTATCTTACTGAGTATCTTTCCATCTATATTCATTAGGGAGATTGGTCTGTAGTTGACTTTCTTGGTTGGCTCTTTCTCTGGTTTTGATGTCAATATGATGCTTGCCTCCAGAAATGAGTGATGGACAATTGCTTCCTTTTCAATTTCATTGAATAGTTTGAGGAGGGTGGGTATGAAATCTTCTCTGAATTTCTTGTAAAATTCTGCTGTGAATCCATCAGGGCCTGGGCTTTTCTTTATCATTAGATTTTTAATCACACTGTCAATCTCATTAATTGATATTGGGCTGTTCAGGAATTTGATATCTTCCTGACTCAACCTTGGTAGTTCATACATACCTAGGAATCTGTCCATTTCTTCTGAGTTTTCCATCCTATGGGAGTAAAGATTTTCAAAGTAGGTATTAATGATCTTCTGAATTTCTGTGGAATCTGTGGTAATTTCATCCTTTTCATTTCTTATTGCATGAATTTGAGTTCTTTCCTTTCTTTTCTTGATAAGGTTGCCTAGGGGTTTATCAATTTTATTTATTCTTTCAAAGAACAAGCTCTTTGATTCATTTATTTTTTGGAGGATTTTCTTTGTGTCAATTGCATTAATTTCTGCCCTAATCTTTATCATCTCCTCTCTTCTTTGGGCTTTGGGCCTGACTTGTTCTTCTTTTTCTAATAGTTTGAGATGTAGCATTAAGCTACTTATTTGTTCTCTTTCTGTTTTCCTTATGTGTGCATTTACTGCTATAAATTTACCTCTTAGGAATGTTTTCATTGAATCCCATAGATTCCAGTAAGTTGTATTTACATTTTCATTTTTTTGTTGTTATTTTTTGTTTTCCTCTTTAATGTCTTCTGTGACCCATTGGTTGTTCTGGAGGTTGTAATTTCATTTCAATGTGTTTATGGAGTTTTTGGAGTTTCTTCTGTCATTAATTTCCAATTTCATTGCAGTGTGGTCAGATAATATGCACGGGATAATTTCAATTCTTTTGCATTTCAGAAGGTATGTTCTATGGGATAAGATGTGGTCTATGTTACAGAACTATCCATGTGCAGCTGAGAAAAATGTGTGTTCTGATGTTGTGGGGTGGAACACTCTGTAGACATCTAGTAAGTCCATTTGATCACAGCTTTGGTTCAGATCTGTTATTTCCTTGCTGATTTTTTGTCCAGTTGACCTGTCTCTTTTTGTCAATGGGGTGTTGAGGTCCCCTGTTACAATAGTGTTATTAATTATAAGGGTTTTCATGCCTGTTAAGATTTGTCTTCTATAATTTGAAGCTCTGATATTTTGTGCATAGATGTTTACGATTGTTATCTCATCCTCTTGCAGTTTTCCCCTGACTAGTATGTAATGACCCTGTTTATCTCTTTTGATTGTTGTTGATTTGAAGTGTACATGGTCTGCAAACAGAATGGCTACCCCTGCTTTTTTCTGGGTTCCTGTTGCATGAAAGATTGTTTTCTATCCTTTGACTTTTAGTCTGTGGATTTCCTTTTCAGTGAAATGTGTTTCCTGTATACAGCATATTGTTGGATTTTGTTTTTTTAATCCACTCTGCCAGTCTGTTTCTTTTGACTGGAGAATTGAGGCCATTAACATTTATAGTTACCACTGATATGTATTGATTTATCATTGTCAAGTTATTTACTTGCATTGGTGTTCTACTTTTTCTACCTGTTTACTTGTTTGCTCTTCCTGATGTTTCATTCCTACTGTTGTTTCTGAAATTGTGGTCAGATTTTTCTCTCCAGAATATCTTTCAGAACTCTTTGTAACGGTGGCTTGGCACTCATGAAGTTCTTCAATTGCTATTTGTCGTGAAAATATTTTATTTCTCCGTTGAATTTGAGAGGTAGTTTGGCAGGGTACATCAGTCTTGGTTGGAAGCTGCTCTTTCCCAGGACCTGTAATATTTCACTCCCAGCTCTTCTCAATTCGATGGTTTTTGCTGAGAAGTCTGCTGTGATTCTGATGGGCTTCCCTTTATAGGTAATCTGTTTCTTTTCTCTAGCAACTTTTAATATTCTGTTCTTTTGCTGGGTATCTGGGAACTTGACTATTATATGTCTGGGTGTAGTTTTATTTTGGTTGTGGTTATTTGGAGTTCTAAATGCCTCATTTACCTGCATATCAGGTTCTTTTTCCATGCTTGGGAAATTTTCTGCTATTATTATGCAAATAATCTTTTAATGTCAGTCGTGTTTCTTCGTGCTATTTCATTGCCTCCTATAATTCGAACATTATTCCTCTTTGCCTCATCTTGCAGCTGTTGAATTGACTTTTCCTGGATCCTTGCTGATTTCACGAGATCCATTCTTTCAAGGTCACTAGTTGCCATGTTGTCTTCAAGGTTTGAGGTTCCATCTTCAGCTTCATTCAAGCAGTTTTGGCAGCTTTCATTGGCAGCTTTGTTTTCCTGGGAGTCCTTAGAATCTGGTTCATGTGTTCTATGTCCTTTCTATATTTTTCTTTGAACCCTTGTGACTCTTTCCTTTGTTCTTCTATTTTCTTATAGATTTCTTCTTCAGACTTTTTGAGCAGTTCCTTCATTATTATTTTCATTTCATTTTTTGCCTGAGAGATTTTTTCTGATCTCATCTTTTCTATGGCCTTATGGAGTTGTTTCTTTTCTTCCACTGCAATCATTTCAGCTATTTCAGGCATGTTTTTACCAAGTTCTCCTATTTTGATGTCTCCTGGACTTGTTCTGATTGGGGTGGAGTTCTGGGATTGTGTTTTAGTCTTTCGTTTTCACATGTTTGCTACCAGATGCAGAAAGCTCAGTTTCCGTCTTCAGTAGCTGCTCAGCCAAAACCACTAGTGTCCCTAGTTTTCCTGTTGTTCAGTTTTGCCCCTGGGTGACTTCTGAGTAGTACTACTTTGTCTCGGGTTTTCTGGCCATTTTTGATTTGTATCTAGTTATGCCTGTTATCAGATATGGGCACTTGTGTCAGTCAGTGGCCGACCATCTGATCCAGCATCCCCTTGCAGTTCAGGGCACGTGCACGACCTGACTCAGGTTGCACTGGTGTGTCAATCCTGGCCCAGTGGACCTATGTCCCCAGGCAGTTTAAGGTACAGGCATAATTCAGACACAAACTCCAGGGTCTATGGTTTGTGAACCACCTCAATCTGTGTCTCCAGTCAGTTCAGGACACATGCAGGAGCCAGATGCAGGCCAGTTGGGTAGCAGTCACAGAGTTCCCCAGCCTTCGACTCACTAGGGGGTCTGGGCAAAGGCAAAGCACAGACTCAAACTGGGAGTCCTGAAGCTCCTGGAGCACTCACTCACTTGGCGCAGCATGCGTGGAGGCTGGGAGAGTCTACATGTCCCACCCCAAGCCAGAGAATTCCCTGGGGCTTCTGAGTGAGGACCTCCTCTCTGCCGCAGGTGCAGGGAGGCCAGAGACTCAGGCTGTAATGTCGGCGGGGTCCTGGTTCAAGCGCTCTGCCCTCAGTGAGTAGATGGGAAATACCTGGCTCTCTCTGCGCATTTCAGCTGGGAATCGTGGTGGTGTGGGCCAAGCACAGACTGGATCCCACGAGTCCAGGAGCTCCCGGAGCACTCACTTCCTCGGTGCAGGGCACATTAGGCTCCAAAATTAATTGTATTATGGTGTTACCATTATTAGTAGATTAATGATTGATTGATGATTTCATAGATGAATAGTCTGTTAGGTGATAAGGCCTTATTGTAAGAAATGAGCTCATGTGGGAGGGATCTGAAAGAGTGTTGTGAATTAACACTAATAGAATCAACTGGGGCAAGAAATGCCAAACTAACTTGGATCAGCATATTTCTGCATGTGGTTGGGAGGATTTACTGAATACAGAAGACCTATGCTGGGTGTAAGTGGCACCAAATACCAGGCTTGCCACCTGAATAAAATAAAAGGGAAATGAAGAAGGTGGCCTCAGTTCTGTTGCTTCAGAGGAGCTTTAGTGTTCACCTTCACCTTGGAGGTCATTTCCTGGCTTCCATTGCATATTCTTCCACCTTTCAATGCAGACCCTAAAGCCTTCCATCACAAACCCTTCAGCCTTCTGATACAGACTTGATTGTGACACTACAGTAAGGTCCAGGACTTCTCCTGTATCCTTCTGATCTCCAGCACACAGACAGGCCCTTTCTCAATGCCTGACTGTCTAGGTGATGAATATAAATCAACCTTGTAAATCCTTATATATGTGTATATATTGTATTAAGTCTATTTCACTAGTAGCACTGACTACTAAAAGTGCTTTTTCTCCCCAGCTCTTCCCTTTTTTCTTTCTGCTTCTTTGCTGCCCTGAGTTCAAACACTTTCTTCAGCAAGGCCCTTCTGCCATGCTCTTTCTTCCTTGGAATCAACCATTGACAGAGCACACTGAAACCATGTGCTAAATAGTACTTACCTCTTTGAAGTGGTAAGTTTCAGGTATTTTTCCCATGACAAAGATATTCACTTATCATTTGTTACAAGACTTTTCTAGTCATTGCTGTATGACAACCAAAAATACCAGGAAAGTCTTCACAAAATTTGGGACTGTTCAAAATTGGCATAATAATATGATAGAAATCAGATTAAGTAATAAGAAATTTTTCCACAGCTATCCTGCAAAATTATAACTGAGATAATGATCAACCAGAACCCAGCATACCTTAGCTAATTCACTAAAGCTAGTCTTTTGTTAATTGGCAAGTCTGAGACTCATCATCAGATCTAAGCCCATCAAATCCTACAGATGAAGTTCATTGCTTATTTTCTCATATTTTCCAACCACTTAACAAATCTGCCTATAAAATCTGCCTGGTAAATCTGCCTAATAAATCTTCTGAATGATGGATCCTGAAATTCTGTTTCTGTGATAAGAGTCAGGAAACTATCTAGGAACACTGAAGCCCTTATATTGTCTTTTGGGGGACACTTCAGACCTATATGGTGAGAAAACCACACCATGGAGACTTTACTGAGTCTGTGATCGGTGGAACTATGGGTTAGGCCACCAGAGATGGTTTTAACTAGATTGATGCCTGAAGCAAATTAGGTACAAGGCTATCCACATAACTTCAAAGCACTACAGGCAGTCCAGGGTCTTCAGCCTGACAGAGATGCAGATGCTGAACTCCAATCAGTGAAAAATACAGCATGTGATTTAAAAAAGGAGACAGAGCTACTGAGAAATATGCAGAACACATCCATAAAGGAAGACATAGAGTCAAATATGTTTATTCTTAATACTGATGATTTAATGTTATTTGTACCACTGAGTTTTTAAATTACTTGGGAAGACTTACACCTTCTTCATTCTACTTCTTTTATTGTGAGTGAGGATTTCCACTCTATGACTTTACCACCAAAATATCTTTGAACCATAACTTGCTTGATTTCACAGGCACATAGCTGAAAAGGAATATGCCTTAAAATGAATTTTACCTTTTCTCTCCCCATATCTAATTTAAATGGTAGTTAGATGAAACTTTATTTTTTTGTTTTGTTTTGTTTTTCTTCCAGGACCAGGAATCAAACTCACAACCTTGCACTTGCCAGGCAGGTGCTTTTGCCACTGAGCTAAATCCCCAGCCCCTAGATGACACTTTAAACTGTGAACTTTTCAATTGATTCTGAAATAAGTTGAAACTTTTAGGGATATGAAGATGTAATGAATCTATTCAGCATGTCATAGGGACATAATTGGGGTGGGGGAGAGTCAAGGCCAGAATTCTATCATCAAAGTCTTTATGGCCTTCCAAAATCCAAGTGTTAAATCTAACTAGTAAGGTAATGTTATTAAGAAGCAGGGGCTTTAACACTTGGTTAGATTGTGAGAGTTATTCTCTTTCAAATAGCATCAATGCCCCCAAGAAAAAAGCTTTAGGGATCTTTTTGCCACTTCTGTCATGCAAATATATGCAGAATGTACCATCCATGAGGAACAAATCTCACCATGTCATTAGTATGGACTTCTTAGATTTCAGAATTGTAAGCAAAATTTTCTCTTACTTGTAAATTGTCCCCTTTAAGATATTTTATTATAACAGCCTGACCAAAACCAGAGGGCCAATAGCAAGAGTTTATCATCTGATTATATTTAAAGTGACTTTGGGCCAAGGTAACTTCTTCTAGAGATAAATATTTCATTCTCTTATCTCACTCCACATTGAATTAGAAACACAACCAATGTGTAAAATAAGTAAGGTGAAATAAGAGTAAGTTTCAATATGCAGAAAACATCTCCTTACCTTCTTGGAGGAATTGCATATCTTTCCCAACCAAAGATTACAATTCACTTGTTGCTATTATTATTCAAAATATTCTAAGTACTATAATCTTAGCCTCATTTTATAAATGAAATAAATGTGAATAAAATTTTAAAAATAGCCTCATAAAAACCTAGCTTTCAGATTCAATTGCTGAGGTCACTATTGACTTTATTACTGAGTCAAGATCACTGTTAATGTAGAGTTTAAAAATTAAGCCATGATGAAGTAGGTAATCAATTAACATTCTAATTATGCACATCTATATACTGAAAGAACATACCTCTCTCAGAAGTAAAATATTTATTTATTTATTTTTTTTTTTTTTTTGGTTTTTCTCTGGTACCGGGAACCGAACTCACGACCTTGCGCTTGCTAGGCAGGTGCTTTGCCGCTGAGCTAAATCCCCAGCCCCTAGAAGTAAAATATTTAATAGGCTTATTATCTCAGATTATATTTGGTAAGTGTTGTTTGAGACTTAGATTTGGTAAGTCTTGTCTTTCTGTTTTATTTAATTAAAATCAATAATAGGCTTCTCCAGGGCAGTATATGGAGTAAATTATTTCAAGACATTATCTCACATGATTATGAAGGTTAACAGTGTCACAATCTGTATAGCAGGTCAACAGGCTGTAGACTCAGTGTAGAATTGATACTGTAGCTCAAGCCTGAATAGAGTAAGATTGAAAATTTCTCTCTTCTTAGGGGAAGTCAGTTCTATTCTCCAAAAGTATTCAGTTGACTGGGTAAATCTCTTTGCCAATTTAATAGGTGGTAATTTGCTTTATCCAAAAATTCTACTGATTTAAAAATTAATTTTACTTGAAAAATAACTTGAAAGCAACACCCAGGTCAATGATTGGGCAAGTATATAGTAAAGTAGTCTATCTAAATTGGCACAAAAAATTATCCATCACAAAATCTCAAAACCGTTCCTTGCTTTCCTACCAGATCTAGTTGCTAGAGTTGACACTACTATACATGTTATTATAACATTTAAAAAAATATTGGCTATACATAATATGTCCTTTAAAAAATCTGCTTCTTGTATTTATCCATTAGTTCAGTAACATTGAGGTAAGTGTATTAAGATGATTGTGTGTTTCCTTTATTTGGGTGTGTGGCAAGACATGTTCATAAGCATTCCATCACTAAAATAAATTGTCTGAAATAATTAACTTATAAAGAGAGAATGTTTATTTTGGTTCATGCTTGGAGGTTTCAGTCCATGTTTGACCAGCCCAATCATGTTGGACCTGTGGCAAGGCACTACAGAGTGGTAGGAGAGTGTGGCACAGTAAAATTGTTTACAACATGAAATAGGGATCAGAGTCCTATGATCACCTGTAGGGAAAATCTTTCAATAAATAAAGACCTTTCACCAGTTACCACTTTTAAGAATTTCCATCACTTTCCCCTACTTTTAAGAAATAATTTCTATAGGATAAAAATATTTTCTATAGGATAAAAATATTTTTCTATAGGATAAAAATATAGGATAAAATTATGTACTCTGGAAATGAGACAAGGTATTTTACTTCTGGAGTTTCAACTCCAAAGTTTATAGCCTCAGCCTAATCACAAAAATATATGAACAATATCAATTGAGAACCATTCTACAAAACACTTAGCTAGTACATCTTCAAATTGTCAAAGCATTATTGCAGAGAAAAATCTGAGAAAATGTCTTAGTCTACAAGACCCTAAGTAAGGAGAGCAATTGAATGTAATGTAGAATTCTGAATAGAATTTGGGAACTCTCCTTCAAAACAATAGGTAAAATCAAATAAGTCCAAATAAAATATGAATTTTAGTTGGTAGCAACTTAGCAACATTATCTCACCAACAATTACAAATATACTATGATAAAAATGGGGGACATTGGGAACAGATGTTTGGATACCATGTTTTAAAAAAATATTTTTGTAAATCCAAAACTATTTTAGTAATTTTATGATGAAAATGTGATTAAAATAGATCCCCCCAAAGATAATAGACCCCAGAACTATTTAAGTTGCTGACAGTTTTAAACTTATTTTTAAATTTTCTTTATATATCTTGCTTTTGTTTTTCCCAGATAAGCTTCACAATATTTTGACAGGTAACAAAATAATTAAATCAACCCACAGCTTAAATTTCAGTTGTTTTCATGTGGGTACACATCCTCACAGACTAGAAATGGCTAGGAGAAGTTTAGACAAAAATAATAAAATAAAATTATAAACCTACTTGTAGACTTCATGGTGTTGTTTTGTTTTGCTTTGTTTTTTGAAGTAAATATTGTTGTAAAATCAACAATTTATATCATGATTCAGTGTGTCCAGTTCTGATTATAAGGCCAGTAACTTCAGTGATTTTAATAAAACATCATTGTTTCTCATAATTACTTTATTGATATCTATATTAATAAGAAAACATGCAATACAGAACCTGAAATAGAACAATTAGTACACGCTTTCCAAAGGAATACATACTGCCATTGTGAGCCATACACTATCCAACCATCTCATGTCCATAGCATGGCTTGCACTCTTAAGGAGTACTTTTCACTTTCAGATACTATATAATGCCACAGAGGAGGAATCTTCCCAGAGTACAAACGTAATACATATCTTATAAAATTCCAAATATGTTAAGCAGGTATATCATAAATTTTGCACACTTTGTTCATAAAATTGTCACGTACAATCACTAAACAATTGCCTTCTGCTTTTTCACTTGTGCACACATTTTTTCTAAGCAGCATTTACATTTCTATGTTTGTTGTCTTCAATTTGCACTGCTTTTAAAAATTATATTTATGGAAAGCATAAGAATAGTAAGTGAAAGAGGGCTACTGGGAATAAATAATTTTAGAACTTTGCATAAAATTGTTCTGGTGTGATAAATGGAACATGATATAAAACTTCTTGTCCAATATAGTTTAACATGTTTTGCTCTTGTACTTTCTAGGTCAGTTGGCCAAGGAAATAGCCAAATTACTGTCTAGTGGTTACAACTAAAAGTATATCTAAACATAAGTAAAAGTTTAGCTTTCAAAAGAATTTGAAAGAATAAATACAAGAAATGGTAATCATTAATGAACAATATAAAACATGTGTGTAAATAAGGAAAGCCCAAATAAATAAATATCCATAAAGATATACTGACAGGTAGGTATATGCATTCTTAATATAAAAAATAAAAAAGACTGATTTTAAAATATGCTTATGAATATTACACACTTAATTTCTTCGGGGCAGAAAGATTCTTTGAGTGACATTATTAAATTTTAATGACTGCCATTTCTTATCTTTCAGCTATTTTAGTAGAAGTGTGCGACAAATGTTAGGTTGGGAAGGCAGAGACACTTTATAACTGTCACTGTTACACATTAGCATTAATTATTTAACAATCATTTCCTCTAACCAAATTTGAATAACTAAAAATAAAATGTTAAATTGTTATTGCGGCCATAAACAATGTACTCTGTAAATTTGCTGTTATATCCAAAAGCTAGTTTTACTACAAGACACAGTACTGCCTTAGTTAAAACTTGAAGATAAACTTCAAGAAATGAATGTGTATATACATAGCATATGAGATATACAGTGTCTGAATACATACTTACAAATCTTGTACATTATTGCTATAGCTAGAAAATTAATAACCACAATGTAATTAAATATGGCCTCACACAGAATAACCAGTCAGGCAGAACATATTATTATAATATCAACTCATTAAATTTGAAGTTTTAACTTCCAGCTAAAGCAAATGTTTTTATTTTCGAGAGAAGCACTTTTTGATTGATGGTAAGGCAAAATATTTCACTGTTACAAGGCTTCACATTTTGCACATCAGAAGAGCTACTTGTGACTTTTATCACCTTATAGCTCTATCCATGGATTCAAAGAAAGAATTTGTAATGTGATGAGAAACACCTCATCAAATCTATAGCCCAAAATGTTACAGGTTTCTGAGGCCATATCTAGTGGAAGCTTAGAAAGACAATTCACAAGGGAGAATAACTGGGCTCATACCCCTTGCTTCTTTGGCTACTTCCACCCTGCTTCCATTCAATACCTCTCTGGCACAAAACCAAATGAGGTTGCCCAGTATATAATATTCTAAACACAATCTAATTCTGATTATAAAATCAGAGTTAGAAAAGGCAGTAAAAGCATACTTATTCATTCCTAAATCTTTAGGAAAGGCACCAAAACTTTATAAATTTTTAGACACATGTATTTAAGAACCTTATTAGAAACTCAATTATTCATACAGTTAGAAAACATAAAAATTTGGTTCCTATTCTGATTTCCATTAACAAAGACATTAACTGCTAAGATTACTGAAAGTCATTTAGTGATCCCTCATCTTCTTTTAAACACTTTTTAAATCTGTGTGTGTATATCATAATGAAGCCAAAGATAATGAGGACAAAAGTCTGAAAATATTTAAAATGGAAGAAAAATTTTCACACATATTCTTTGAGCTTTTTCGGAGAAAGAATGGCCTAAATCTGGAAGTGCTGATTAGGACACTGTGTGTTTTTTTTGTTTGTTTGTTTGTTTGTTTGTTTTCCAATACTTAGAATCTCCATCAACAACAATAATAGCAACAATGACACCAAGAGATATACCTAATCATATTTCAATAAGCTTTCAATCATCATCAGTCCTTCTGGATTCATGTGAGCCTAAAAAACCAGTGTGCTCCCAAATTTGTTAGTGGAACACTAACAAATACAAAGGAGAAAAATAATATGTAGTGATAACCTAAAATTTCACTAAACTATAGTAGTAAAAGTTAGAAGTTATTCTACACACAAAATTAAATTTGATTTATAGAGATTCACAATATGAACAATACAGAGTTTGCCAAAAATGTATACATCAGGAAAAGAAAAATTTGCATAAATAATTTAGTATTAAATTTATGGAGACATCATGAGATTAATACAAGTTCTCTGTGGCCTCTATAATTACAAGAAGTACTGAAAGTGGTGGCCTTAAGGTTCTAGATATTTATTAATATGGTGAACTGTTGACCAGTGTATACATTTTTTGTCAGACTCTGCATTTGCTCTGGTTTTAACCTGCTGGGCATTCACTAGAAAATTTTATCAATGGAATTACACATTCACCACAGTTTATATTAAAACTTTTACACATAGCTTGGTCATATATTACAAATCTTCAAGTTGCACATTAGAAGCCTCCATTTAACTTAGTGAAGAAACGTTCACCCCTCCAAACACTAATTGTTTCTTGTTTTAGTGTGATATTGAAACAATATATTTTATTCTTTTTGCTAAGGAGAAAAATTATGTTGGTGGTGTTTATGTAAGCTTATTAATTGTGCACATATAATATAATGGCCAGATAATCAGATAAAACAGAAAATAAAGAACAGACAGTAGAAGGAAAGTAACATCTACAAATACTACTGTATACTTTGCTTAGATCAGATTGTACTTCATATGTGAGAGTTTTTTATTTTGGTTTGTGTGTGTGTGTGTGTGTGTGAGTGTGTATGTGTGTGTGTGTGTGTATGTATCTGTGTGAGTCTGTGTATTATAAGGGTGCTTTTAATCCACCCTAAGAAGTAATCATAAACTTAATTTCTCCCTCTGTGTGTATTCTTGAATTTCTATATCGTAATATATTTTATATATATTTATAACTGTGACTTTTAAAACCTTCCTTCCTAACTTCACGTTAACCGTGGTTTTATTCAGCAAGTAGAGCTAGAATGACAAAAATGGTTTAGTCCTACACATTTGGTATAAGTTTTTTTCTACAGCTATATGTATTTGATCTTTTAATGAATGTATTTTAGTTATAGTGTATTGGATTGTCAAAATTTAAATCTGTCTGATATTTAGAAAATAACAATTAACAATAGATGTAAACTTACCATGAACTCAATACAACCACCTTGTTTATGATTTTCATATACACATTTCAGAAAGTAAAGACACAATTAAAATGGATATAGGGTTAAAATGGAAGGTACAATGCTATTTCTGATGTACTTTATACTGCACTACCAAGGTATATTTCTTTAAAAAGAAACCCTTTATGCAAATACTTGCCTAATTTTGGCACAGTTATTGCATTTCAGTGTGTCAAACTCTACTAAAGAATTAATAAATAGATTTAAACCTACGTCTAAACAGCTTACATATGTTCTTTTTTTGAAATATGTTTATTAATTATATCAATATATTTTTGAAGTAAAGGTGGA
Source organism: Chinchilla lanigera (assembly GCF_000276665.1). Taxonomy (NCBI): domain Eukaryota; kingdom Metazoa; phylum Chordata; class Mammalia; order Rodentia; family Chinchillidae; genus Chinchilla; species Chinchilla lanigera. The sequence continues at coordinate 3,920,338 of NW_004955525.1, read as the reverse complement.
AAACAAAAAACGGGAATAGATTCAAAAATTATAAGAGATCTTTACACTCCCTATTGTACATTTTTAAAGGTAGAAATATGAATAAAAATGCAGACAACAAAAATCAAACAAAATGACAAAAATGCTATAGTACTTACACCTCATAATTTTTTCTGAACAAAAAACTCGACGAAATAAATAAGACTTATAAAATAAGATATTTGCCAGTTTTCCATTTGCTACCTACTGGGTCCACAAAAGTCAGAATGGACTGCATGAGAAATATTGAATATGTTGATTAAAAAAAGAATAAGTACAGTACATGAAAAATAATATGTACTACATGTTAATTTTCATCTGAAAAGCCTTTCTGGAGAAACAGATGTGAATTTTTAACCTTCTATATTTAAAAACATGTTCTGATTAAGCAAATAGTAAATTTATTTTAAAATTTTGCCTGTGAATTAGCTGTAGACTTTTTGGTCTTCGTTTCTATTTATAGAGCTATTTGCAAGCTTAAAAATTTGGAATATTCATTAAAAGTGGATCTTAAACTTTGACACCACACACACTCACACACACACATACACACACACACACACACACACACACAAATATGAAATATTCACTTTACATTTTTAAGGAATTTGCTTCCATAATGGGGGAATCATCACTAGAGGGTCTCGTGTGTTGACCTGGAGTGAAGGTTGGTGAGGAAATGATTTTAGTTGAATCATCAGTGGAATAAAGTCCTGAACATGCACTATAAAACTGAACTCTTGCATTTCCTTGTACTCCCTGATTAAGAGAACCAAGTCCATCAGCTCCAGCACTTTGCAACCACCCTTTCTGGAAACCCACTGTTTGCTGGGCATGACTGCAATGGAGGGCAACAGTCTGTGACAGCGGAGGGCTGTTGCAGACGGCTGAGGCCTGTGTCCGTGGTGGGCTGTGGCAAAGTGCAGTAGATTTTGCTAGAGGACTCTGATGGAGAATAGAGACCTGTACTGGTGGAGGGTCATGACAAAGTGTGATATCTTGGGTCACTGGAGGACTGTGGCAGACAGCAATGGTCTGTGTCACTGGAGGTCTCTGGTGATGAATAGAGGCCAGTGGCAGGAGTGGGCTGTTGCATTGATCAGAGGTCTGTAGTTGCAAAGGACTGGAATAGGTCAGAGAAGCTGGCATCCAGCAGGCATCAGAATGGCCCAAAATTAGACATTCTTGAGTGCAGTTGTCAGAGACCTCTTCCACAGTTGGTTGAACAGTTACTTCTGTAGCTGTTAGGGTGAGGGAAACAGAAAAGTAAAATTTACATTCCAAAGACATATATTTATTCTCTACTTAAAGCAAATCATATTGTTATAGGAATAGTTAATAAGTTCTACAGAGTTACCTAAAAGACTATCAGTATTTTCACAGATGGTACCTGATTTGTCAGATGTCGTGATCATTTTGAACCCTCCCTCAAAACTATCTCAATTTCTTCTCCTCTCCCACTGATTCCCTTACCTATTTCAGAGTCTAACTTCTAGTTTCCTATTATCTTTCATGCATTTATTAATTTGTTTACACTTTAAGTTACTCATATAAAAATTGCAATGTTTAAATTTTTGGCTTATTTTACATAGCATAAGGGTCTCAAATTTCTTCCATTTTCATGTAAATGACACAATTTCAGTTTCTTCATGGTTGGATAATATTCCATGGTATATATATTGCATACTTTCTTTATCCATTTATCTTTTGATAGTCAGCTAGTATGTTTCTAGAATTTAACTATTGTGAATTTTGTTTCTATAAATATGAGTTTGAAAATATCACTATAGAATGTATTTAACTTTTCAAGAATAAACAAGTATCATCATGAAGACAAAAGATAATGCAAATATTTTTGACAAAAAGTTTATATATATAAAGGTGTAGATCCAATAGTAAGAAAAAAAAGACTCATTTAAAAGCTTAAGAGCACTCCTGGGTCCGAGGAGCGCTCCTGGGTCCGAGGAGCACTCCTGGGTCCGAGTGTGGGCCGGACTCATACCAC
>NW_004955525.1:3891973-3912200 GCF_000276665.1 Chinchilla lanigera | reverse complement strand
CTTTGTTTGTAACTCTGTATTGTCTGTATTGTGCTTGTGATATGTTGTAAAATGTTGTATGTCTGTTAATGTTTCCCTCCTTTTATCCTTAAAATAAAAAAAAAATAAATAAAAGCTTAAAAGATATGAACAGATACTTCACCAAAGAAGATGCAAATGTAACAGATAAGAATATTTTTAAAAGCTCACCAGTATTAAAGAAATGGAAATTAAAACAAAAGAGGAGTTGAAGGGAAAGGAGTGGAAGTGGAAAAATGAAAAATTATGACATATTATGCTCAGGTAAAAATTCTCTATTTTGAATGCGAGCACTATGTATGGTAAGTATATACTAATACAAAATTTTTAAAATATAAAACGAATTTAATTTAAAATAACAAAAAAAATTTAATAGAAGTCATGCAATAGAAAATAATTACTAAAAATCACAATTTCAGCCGGGTGTAGTGATGCACGCCTGTAATCCCAGCACTCGGGTGGCTGAGCCAGGAGGATCATTGCAATTTCGAGACCAGCCTGGGCTACAAGGTGAGCTCAAGGCCAGCCTGAACTGCATAGCGAGGCCTTGTCTCAAAAAGACAAAAAAAAAAAAAAAAAATCACAATTTCAAAGGATAGTTAATGATATTAGAGCACATGTTGCAATTATAAGAATAAATGTGAAGCTATCAAATAGATATGAAAACCCATATACTGTGATTAAAAATATTTAAAAATCACAATTTCAAGGTAATATTTTATCAGTAGTTATGTTTAAGTGATTATTACTATTTTCTACATGCTTGTACTTTCCACAATTTTATCAGTAGGGATTCACTATAAGCATAAATAAGAAGAGTCTAGAGTTAGTGCATGTGTGCGCTGAGGTGTTACACTGCATTCAACACACAGTTGTACTCAATAAAATATATAACGTTTATTAATACAAAGCTAAATATCAAACACCATGTGTGATACACTTCATATGATATTTTACTTAATCATTGTGTAAATTCTATAATTAAGTACTGCTTTTTTAATGTACTGGATAAACTTGCTCAAAGTCAGGTTAAATACATTTCTAGGAACAAAGAACTAATAAATGATAGAAAAAAATTAGAATTCCTTTGAGCCTATGACTGAAAATCTTGTACTATTTCCATTTTAGCACAACTTTCTCAGTGATAATTAAATTAATTGTATTAGGACTATAGAACATTTTGTTACTCATTCAAATTAAAAATGAAAAATGAACATGGAAGAAATATTTTAAAAAGTGGAGATTCCCCTAACAAAAATGAACAAAAGTTTACCACACTCTATTTTCTTTTACTTCCAATATGAGATAGTATAAATAAATTACTGAAAACTGAACCCAGTTGTAAACTTTTTTAATGATTCTATTGTCACATACATGGTAAATAATTTTATAACTCCTAGTTTTCTTCAGATTGTGAATGTCAAAATTTATAACCAGGCAAGAGTACATAACATATGCTTTTAAAATAATCTTTCCTATAACTCTTTAGGTCTTCCTAAAGTTTTCATTATTTACCTTTCTTAAATTGCACAATTATGGTTCTTTAGGTTGTGTGATACATTAAGTATTCATAGTAAAATAATGTTGGCATTGGTGAAATTATATTAAACATTCTACATATTTAAATATAGTCTTTAAGCAGTTTCATAGACATTTAAGAATCTATATATGGTGTTACTCAGAGCTGCATATTGGCCTCTGAATACTCCATGCTTCTATATTTTGCATTACAGTCACCTGCCAACTTCAAACTTGCTCTGCCTTTTATTTCCTCTTGACAGGAGGTAGCAGAGGAACTGACTCAGACACCAACCTATTTGTGGATGAGGCCAATGCCTGAAGACAAAGAGTAGGTATTCCAGAGTTTTAACAGATACAGGGAGAAATTATGAACCTGCCCAGCAGTGATAGCAGCAAGAACAGCCCACAGCTATTGTAATCTACAAAACAGAGAGGGTACTTACTGCAAAAATGATTCCTTCATGAAGGGCTACAATTGGAGAAGAAACTCAGTGAAGCATGCAGTGCAGTACTAGAGTGTGTTTAGTTGTTATGATTAATTGGAGTCTTTTGGGGAAAGGGTTGATTGTTTAAGTCTGAAAATCTATAGAACAGCTCCAATCTTGGGTCTCCAATATTTCTTTCCACAGTGATTGGGTGAGACACAATCATGGGAGACAGCCATGATAAAGGTACATGTTAGACATAGACCACCAGGAACATTAAGATTAGGCCAGGAAGGCCATGTGACCTGACCTCTGTGGTTAGATATTGTACTGTGACAATGTGGTTTTCAGGGATGCCTGTTTCAGAAAGTGCTGACATTAAGCCCAGTAATCTGTCTGAACTTCCACCCCACTGCTTACATCCAGTAGAGACCAGTAATCTGATCATGGTCACCATCTACCAAAATGCTGCAAACACACACCTTCAATTGGACCACTGACACACTCTGGGGTATATGACAGAGGCATCTGGGATAAGGGGACACTTCAGAACCCATAGACTACAAACGAGGCAGAGAATATTGTGACTTCCTGAGTTACAAGGCTTCAGAGCCTACAAAATTCCACTCATTAAAAAATACAAGGATTTATTGAGGAGAGAGGACTCAATTTTTTTTGGTTTGTTACTGTTTCTTAGGGGGTTGCAGGGGCTGGGGATTTAGCTCAGCGGCAAAAGCGCCTGCCTGGCAAGCACAAGGTCGTGAGTTTGGTTCCCGGTACCGGAGAAAAAAAAAACAAAAAAGAAAAAAAACCAAAAATCTTAGGGGGTTGCATTTCTTCTCCTTCTAAAATTTATTTTCTCCTTTTTTCTTATTTTTCCTATTGTTGCTTTATTTTGCTGTCTGTATTTTCTTTTTTCTACATTGTCTTATTTGTTCTTTTCTGTTACATTTATCTTAAACAATTAATTTCCTTTCCCTCATTAATAGAATCATTTACTCCCTATTGTCTCCTCCCTCTAATTTTCTATCAATTATTTTTTCTGATTTCATCCTTTTCACTGTCCAGTTCCCTACCACCTCTATCCTTATCAATGTAACCATTAAGCTTCATAATATTTTTAACTATTACACTCTTGTTATTTTAATTATTGTTCTATCAAGAGTGGAGGGGTAGTCATTGCATTTACTAGAGAATTACTATATATCAATATTTGGTTTGTCTTAGTGTTTATATTATAACTATGGATCTCTTTTCTATGGGTAAGTGTGGTACATTATTTGTTTTCATGGTATGTCAATATTTAATTTTCTTTGATGCTACTATTGTTGCTCATTTTATTGCTCTTGCCAATGTACCATAGTTGCTATGATTAATTAATTTTCTCTGTATGTCAATATCTGGATTACTTTTATATCATTAACACTATTAACGCTATCATTAACACTATCATTCCCAGAGAACTGGTGCTTAGACAGTACACAGCAGCCTTTCCTACCAAATAAATGAAGGCACCTAAAACTTGGGACAGAGGCAAATATTAGCAGGAAAATCTTTCCACTATAAGGAAATCACAAATTTCCACCAAATCAAAGCAATAGAAACATTAGAAAACAAGGAGCAAAATTCTTCCAAATACTTCAAATCCCCCAAAGGTGATCCATGGGGCATCAACTGAGAAGAAATTAAAAGCCACAATGCTGAGTTATTTGAAAGGACAACAGGAGATTTAAAAACACAAATCAATAAAGTGCTCAACAAGCTCAAAAGGATGTAACAAGATGATAGTTTTAATGAAAAGAAAGTCCAAGAGTTTATACTAGACACTATTAAAAAACAGCTGAGCTAAACAAAATGATACAAAACATGAATAACCAGTTTAGGAAAGAAATAAGGTACATGAAAAAGTACTAAACAGAAATTCAGAGGGTAAAATTTTTATTGAAAGTATGGGCAGTTTTAGTAAACGAGGTGAAGACAAAGTTGTCAAACTAGAAGACAGGGTTAATGTTGCTGGCTAATTATTCAGAGATTCTTTAAAATCCAGAACAGAACATGAAAAATTCAAACATCCACCAAAAACAGGAAGAGAAACACAGACAAATGGATGGGGAAAGGAGGGAAGGGAAAGAAGATGATAAAAAAATAAGTAAGATGAATTATGTATATGAACCAATTTCCCTCAAAGGAATGTAGATATTATGTAACACAAACATTTAAAATAGTAAAAAAAGTTAAAAAGAAGAGATAGATCTAACATCAGCTAGATGACACGAAGCCTAAGACAAATATTAATAGGAATTAGTGAAAAATCATATGTCAGCACAAATGGCATAAAAAATCTGCTTACAGAAATAAGAGCAGAAATTATTTGAAATATGTGTAATAAGTTTAACATACAGATAATGACAGAAATGAAAGAATGAGACAGAAATGAAATATTTATGATGAGGAAAGAAGCTTTCCATAGTACATTATATTAAAAGAAAAAAAAACTAGAATCCAACACAAGGGCTAAATATTAAAAGCTATTAAGCAAAAGTAAATATCACTTTGAATTGTGGCAGACTTCTCAACACAAAACATAATTTATATATCTCACTGCCAGGTGTCTCTCCTTTGAACTTGATTGTCTGATGTTATATATCTAAACTGTGTATGAGCTTTTGTTCAATAAGATATTAAAACAAAAACAGTTATTATTATTTCATGGCTAGATGTTTTTTTTGTTGGTTTTTTTTGGTGCCAGAAATCCAACTCAGGACTTATGCTTGCCAGGCAGGCGCTTGTGCTGTTGAGCTATATCCCCAGCCCAGCTAGATTATTATTAAGCTCAGTGTAAATTTCTCTTGCATCATTTCTTTGCTTTTCCTTGGCAGTTCTCATTTTCCCTTGGGATTATGTTTGTGAGTAATACGTAATATGCAATTTTAAATATATATATATATATATATATATATATAAAACCTATTTGTTTTCAATTTTAACAGTATTTCAATTTTGTATTTTTTTCCATTGAGTGTCATCACAGGAAATGGATGATTCATCAGATAACTATGTAGTTATAGCCCATCAGAGGAAAAGATCATCTCCTATATATTACTCTTCATATGAAGATGCATCAGAGCCAGATGAATGTAATCTTGTGACCAATATATTCAATGAACACAGTGTAAATTTGGACATGAATGTAGAAAATCAAGAGGAAGAATGGCAGCCAATAACAGAAAGAAAAATGATAGAACATAAATACACAGAACTGTAAAACCTGGAACTTCTAATAAGAAATATTGATTGCAGTGATCCTTTTGTATTGTATAAATCATTCATATCTAATAATATAGTTGAAATTGTAGGTTAAGAAACAGATATGCCATAAAATGCAGCCTTAGGGCAAAACAGAACCATAAGCAATTCTGAGAATAGGTTTCAACTGGAGGAAAAAATATACATACATTATTAATTATAGTAATAGTAACATTACCAGATATTAGATTGCATTGGTGAGAATGTGATATGTATGCCAATGGACATATAAAGAATCTCATGCAATGAGCTTTTATGTGGCTATATTGATTATGTGGCTATATTGATTATAAAATGTATAATTATATACATTTGTCTGACAATTTCATATGCAGAACTGAGAATCCTTAAATAAATTTACAAAAATCATGAAGAAATTATTAGGCACGTGTAAGAATGCAGTAAATCCTGAAAAAATATAGTAGTGATAGACAAAAGTATAGTTTTATGGTGAGGATTTCCGAGTTTTCACCAAATGCATTAAAGGAATGCGGCACAAATATGGGATAAAATTAAATAAATCATGTTTTCCTAATGTTCACAACTACGATGTGGGTGTTTGCTCTGAAAATAGTACAAACCCTTCAATGTAGGAGTATTCTTATGTAGTTTTGAAATTAATAAGTGGCTTATTATTTGAACACTGCAGATTATATGCAAATCATTATTATTTGAGTATAACCCTAGCAGAAGTATTTTTTAAAAAGAAATGTATTTTTTATGGCACAGTGTAGCAAAATCAAAAAATTTTATCAGTATAAGCATAACAATGAGTGAGATTACAAAATAATATACTTTTCATACAGGCATATTAATCAAAGGAAAACCTTCAAACATAAAACTTGATCTTGTCTTTGATTACAATAATGCAAGCAAAGCTATTGACTTAGCAGACCAGATGCCATTATATTATAGTTCCTGAAAGGAATAAATAATTTTGTTAATTATCATAATAAATTTAATGTATATCATAATAAATTTTATGTATAATACTAATTAAAATTTATATTTAGGCAGTAGTTATACAAATTCAAGCTACTAAATAGATTTTGTCCATTCATAGACATTTTTGTGGGGAGGGTAACATAAATCAAACTCCAGACCTTATGATTGCCAAGCAGGTGTTGTGCCACTGAGCCAGATCCCTGGTCATTCATAGACTTTTAAAGTTAATTTTATTATTAAAAATAAAAGTGATTTTTATAAAATAAAAAGTGATTAGACTCATTTATAACAAAAGTGGTTCAAGTTGACCAGTGGAACTGTCAGTTCATGCTGCTGGAAATATTAAATTGAGCCACTTGGAAGTGAGACTTATCAATTAAGACACTACAGTGAATATGTTAATAGATATTGTATCTACATAGTGTTCCACTCAAAACCAAGATGCACAATTACTTTAGCAGATCATGAGACGTTTTTATCAAAATAGATCACATGTAAACAAATAAGGCATGCTTAAGTCAATGCTAAAGAATCAAAATTATCCTGTAGATATTATCAGATCATAGTGCAATGGGGCTAAATATCTATAGCAAAACAAAACACAAAAGTTATGCAAAGGATGAAAATTAAACATTATATTCTTGTATAATCAATAGTCACAGGAAAAGATGAAGGAAAACTTTTAGTTTCAAGCATCAAATGCTATTGCCAGTAAAACCTACCAGAATTTTTAGGGCAACATGAAAACAGTACTAAAAGGGCATTTTATTGCTTTGAATGCTGCCATCAGAAAAACCGAAAAGAATCCAAACAAATAACCTAATGTTGCACCAGAAGACACTAGAAGGACCCAAATCCAAGGTAGTACAAGAAAAAAAAAACTTTAACAATCAGAGCAGAAATTATTGAAAATGTGACAAAAGGAGTTGGTTCTTTGAAAGAATAAATAAAATAAAATAAAAGAATAAATAAAATAAAATAAAAACTTTAGCCAATTTTAGCTAAAAAAATCAATTTAATTAGAAATGAAAAGGAGAAAATCACAAAAGATAGCATGAAATCCAGTTTCTTAGCAAGTACTTTGAAAATTATAGTCCAATAAACTGGAGAATTCAGACAAAAATAATAGATTTCTACATAAATTACCAAAACTCAACAAAGGAAATAAAAGTCCCTGTACAATCCAGTAATAGACAATGAAAATGAACTACTAATAAAACCTTCCAAGTAAGGAAAGCCTAGGTTCCAATGGACTGACTGTGAATTTTATTGGAACTTCAGGGAGAATCTAATGCCAAGACTCCTAATACCAATAAAATTGAAAGGGAAGAAGTACTCTCAAATTTATTCCTGGATAAAAGCATTAGTCTGATTTCAAAACAAGAATGCACCCAAAAATAAGAACTACAGACCAATCTCTTTATTAAAATATGCCCAAAAATCCTCAATAAGCTATGGGCAAAGAGAATTCAATAAATCATCAAATGATCATACACCTTAACCAAGTAGTCTGCATTTCCGATATTTAAGGATGATTTGATGCACACCAATCAACAAAGTAATACATCATATACGAGCAAGAAAAAAAAATCACTTGATCATCTCAAAAAAATTTTGACAAAATCCAACATTCATTCATAAAAAAATGCGTGAATAATATAATATGAAAAAAAACTTATCCCAATCTAATAAAAGCCATTTATGACAAACCTTTTTTCAATAACTTATTAAATGGCAAAAAACTGAACTCTTTCCCTTTAAAATCAGAAGCAAGACAAGCACATCCACCATATCCTCTTGTGTTCAATGTAGTACTTTGAACATTAGGCAGACAATTAGGAAATAAAATTACATGCATAGGCAATGATGAAGTCAAATTATTAATATTTTCAGATGACATTACCCTGTACATAAAGACCTAAAAATTCTGCCAATAGACTCACAGAATTAACCAAATTCACCAAAGCAGTAGCATTCAGTGTCCACACACAAAAAAAGTCAATAGTGTTCCTGTGCAACAATAATGAACTCACTGAGAAAGAAATTCGGAAAACAGTACCATTCACAATAACAGTAAGAAAAATTAAATACTTAGAAATTCACCTAAACAGTAGTTGAAGACCTCTACAATAAAAACAACTATACTTTGAAAGCCCAGATCTCACCCGTCACAGACTGGTGTTCCTCACTCAGAAGGCCTATGAACTGCTCTCACCAGGGTTCGTGTGTGGGCCCCCTCTGTGTATGCCCAGCACCCAGTGAGTTAGTGGAGCAGGCGCCCCACGAGCTGCTGCCACCACAGTTCGGGTTTGGTCTTTGCTTGTGCCTGGACTTCATGGAGGTCACAGACATGGGCAGTCTGTGATCGCTGTTGATGCAGCCCATGTTTGGCATCTCTGCATGTCCTGAACTGACTAGAGATGCAGAATCAGATGGGCTACGACTCACGGACAGCACGGTTCCCAGTTGAACGCCACAGAGAGAACCAGGTACTTCCCATTCACTTGCTGGAGGCAAAGCGGGTGACCAACAACCCTGCTGCCATTACACTCTGAATCTCCACCCTCCATGCACCCAGTGAACACTGGAGTTCCTCACTCAGAAGGCCCATGAACTGCTCTCACCAGGGTTTGCATGTGGGCCCTCTCTGAATGTGCCCAGCACCCAGTGAAGTAATGAAGCAGGCTCTCCACCAGCTACTGACAACATGGTTCAGGTTTGAGCTTTCCTTGTGCCCTAATCTCCTGAAGGTCACATACACAGGCAGTCTGTGATCTCTGTTGATGCAGCCCACATCTACCTCCTGTGCACATCCTGAAGTGCCTGGAGACACAGAATCAGGTATTCCACAAACTGTTGACCTGAAGTTTGTCTCTGGGTTTGCCTGTACCTGGAACTGCCTGGGGACACAGATCCACTGGTCTGGATTGTGCCACCAGTGCAACTTGATTCTGGCCCTGATCTGCAAGGGGATGTTGGATCAGACAGACATCAGCTGACATCACAGTCCATGTCTGCGACCAGGGAGAACTAGATACACTTCAACATCTGCTGGAAAACCCCAAACTAAGCAGTGCATCTCAGTGGACACTGAGGGGCAAGCCTGTCCACCCGAAAAACCAGGGACACTATTGGCCTTTGCTGAGCTGACAGGGAAGAAGAAGACTGAGCTTTCAGTATCCGGTATCAAACATGACAAGACAAAGGACTAAAACATAACCTCATAACTCCACCCCACTTAGAACAAGTCCAGGAGACATCCACATAGAAGAACTTGGTAAACATACACCTGAAATTACTGAAATGATAGTAATGGAAGTAAAGAAACAACCTCATCAAGCCATAGAAGAGATCAGACCAGAAATAATCTCTCAGACAAAAAATGAAATGATAATAATAATGAAAGAACTGCTCAGCACATCTGAAGAAGAAACACATAAGAAAATAGAAAGACATAGGCAATGGATGGAAACATTAAATGAAAAATATAAAAGTGACTTAGAACACATGAAGCAGATTCAAAGAGTCATCCAGGAAATCAAAGCTTCTGCTGAAAGCTGCCAAAAACGCTTGAATGAACCTGAACATAGAATTCCAGATTTTGAGAACAGCATGGCATGTAGCAACAGTGAAAGAAAGGATCTCTTAAAATCAACAAGGACCAGGAAAAGCCAATTCAACAGCTGCAAGATGAGGCAAAGAGGAATAATGTACGACTAATAGGAGTCACAGAAATAGCAGCGGGCAAGACAAATGACATAAAAAGAATATTTGGAGAAATAATTTCAGAAAATTTCCCAAGTGTGGAAAAAGAACCTGAAATACAGCCAAATGAGGCATATAGAAATCCAAGTTAGCGTAACCAAAATAAAACTACACCCAGATGTATAATAGTCAAGATCCCAGATCACCAACAAAAGAACAGAATATTAAAATCTGCTAGAGGAAAGAAATAGAACACATACAAAGGAAAGCCCATCAGAATCACAGCAGACTTCTCAACACAAACAATCTAATCAAGAAGAGCTTGGAGCAAAGTATTACAGTCCTGAGACAAGGCAGCCTCCATTCAAGACTGATGTACCCTGACAAACTTTTCTTCAAAAAAAAAAACCCAGACAAATAAAATATTTCCATGACAAAGAACAGCTGAAGGACTTCATGAGTGCCAAACCATCATTGCAAAGAGTACTAAAAGATATTCTAGACAGAGACAAACATTACCACCATTTCTAGAACAACAATAGAATGGAACCATCAAGAAGAGCAAGCAATTAAACAGGTAGAAAAACTAGGAAACCAACAGGAAGTAAAAAAAATGACAATGATAAGTCAACACATATTGGTTATAACCATAAATGTAAATGGCTTCAATTCTCCAGTAGAAAGAAACAGACTGGCAGAGTGGATTAAGAAACAAAATCTAACTATATACTATTTACAGAAACCACATTTTACACACAAAGAAATCCATAGACTGAAAGCCAAAGGATGGAAAAAATCCTCCATGCAACAGGAACAGAAAAACACATTTGTAGCTATTCGGTTTGCAGCTAATGTAAAGTTCAGATCACTGGGTCACAGAAGAAATTAAAGAAGAAATTAAAAATACCTACAAACAAATTAAAATGTAAATACAACTTACCAGAATCTGTGGGATGCAATGAAAGCAGTCCTCAAAGGGAAATTTATAGCGAGAACAATCAAAAGAGATAAAGAAGATCACTACATACTTGTTAGGGGAAAACTGTAAGAGGATGAGATAACAATCATAAACATGTATGCTCCAAATATTGGAGCACCAAACTATATAAGACAAATCTTAACAGACATGAAAACCCATATAATTAATAAAACTGTTACAATAGGGAACCTCAACACCCCTTTGACACAAAGGGATAGGTCAAATGAACAAGAACTCAACAAAGAAATAACAAATGTGAAACAAATCTGCAAACAAATGCACGTAGTAGATATATACAGAGTGTTCCACCCCACAACATTCAGAATACACATTTTTCTCAGCTACACATGGGTCTTTCACTAAAATAGACCACATTCTAGCCCATAGAGCATACTTACTTAAATGTGAAAGAACTGAAATTATCCATGCATATTATCTGACCACAGTGCAATGAAATTGAAAATGAATGGAAAAAGGAAATCTAAAAACTCCATAAACACTTCAAAATTAAACAAAACCTCCTGAACAATCACTGAGTCACAGAAGAAATTAAAGAAGATATTCAAAAATACCTATAAACAAATGAAAATGTAAATACAAATTACCAGAATCTGTAGGATTCAATGAAAGCAGTCTTCAGAGGGAAATTTATAGCGGTGAACTCACACATAGGAAAACAGAATGAGAACAAATAAATACCCTAACGTTCCACTGCAAACTTTTAGAAAACAAACAAGTCAAGCCCAAAGCCCAAAGAAGGGATGAGATTATAAAGATCTGGTCAAAAATTAATGCAATGGAGATGAAGAAAACCCCCCAAAAATAAATGAATCAAAGAGTTGGTTCTTTGAAAGAATAAATAACATTGATATACCCCTACCTAAACTTGGCTGTAAAAGGAAGGAACTCAAATTCATGTCATAAGGAATGAGAAGGATGAAATTACTACAGATTCCACAGAAATTCAGACAATCATTAATACCTACTTTGAAAATTTTTACTCTCATAGAATTGAAAAATCAGAGGAAATGGACAGATTCCTAAATATGTATGAATTACCAAGGTTGAGTCAAAAAGATCAAATTCCTGAATGACCAAATATCAATTAATGAGATAGGAAATGTGATTAAAAACTTAATGACCAAGAAAAGCCCAGGCCCTGATGGATTCACAGCAGAAGTTTACAAGAAATTCAGAGAAGATTTAATATCAACACTCCTCAAACTCCTCAATGAAATTGAGAAGTAAGCAATTCTTCCTAACTCATTTCTGGAGGTAAGTGTTATACTGATACAAAAACCAGAGAAAGACCCAACCAAGAAAGAGAACTACAGACCAATCTCCCTAATGAATATAGATGTAAAGATATTCAATAAAATACTAGCAAATAGATCGCAGCAAATCATAAAGAAAATCATACACCACAACCAAGTTGGATTCATTCCAAGAATTCAGGGCTGATTCAATAGTTTCAAATCAATTAATGTTATACACCATATCAATACAGTCAAAGACAACAACCGTATAATCATCTCAATAGATGCAGAAAAATCTTTTCACAAACTTCAACATGCATTCATGATAAAAATGAAACTCTACAGATAATAGGAAAAGATGGTCTTTGCCTCAAATTGATCAATGCCATCTATGACAAACCAACACCCAAAATCATACTAAATGGACAAAAACTGAAAGCTTTTACTTTAAAATCAGGAACAAGACAAAAATGTTCTCTGTCACCACTCCTGTTCAACATAGTTCTGGAACAATTAGCCAGAGAATTAGAAAAGAGACAGAAATAAAAGTTAAAAGGATAGGAAAGGCAGAAGTAAAACTATCAGTATTTCCTGATGACATAATACTTTATATGGAGACCCCAAAAACCCCACAGGAAGATTCCTTGAATTAGTCGAAAAATTCAGCAGTATAACTGGATACAAAGTCAACACCAAAAATCAATAGCATTCCTATGCACAAACAACAAACAGACTGAGAGAGAAGTTAAGGAAACCATACCTTTCACATGAGCATCCAAGAAATTGAATTATTTAGGAATGAATCTAACAAAAGATGTAAAAGATCTATTCAGTGAGATCTACAGTACTCTGAAAAAGGAGATCAAAGAGGATTTCAGTAAATGGAAAAACACCCCTTGTTCATGGATTAGAAGAACCAGCATTGTAAAAATTACAATACTACCAAATTGTTGTACAGATTCAGTGCTATTCCCATGAAACTACTATTAGCATACCTCACAGATCTAGAGAAAACATTCCTTAAATTCATCTAGAACCAGAAGGGACCCTGAATAGCAAAAGCAATCCTTGGGAAACAAGGACAAATCATGTGGAATTACATTCCCTGACCTGATATTATACTACAAAGCCACCGTAATAAAATCAATCTGATACTGGATAAAAACAGACCAGAAGAGCAATGGAACAGACTGGAGGACACAGACACAACCACAAACACATTCAGACACCTAATCTTTGATAAAGGGGCCAATCAAACTCACTGGAAGAACCATAGCCTCTTTAATAAATGGTGCTGGGAAAAATGGCTTGCCACCTGTCAAAGACTGAAAATAGACCCAAATCTATCATCATGCGCCAAACTTAAGTCAAAATGGATCACAGATCTCAATATTAAAACAGAAACCCTAAATCTACTGGAAGAGAAAGTAGGTAAAAATCTTGAAGACATAGGGGTAGGCAGAGAGTTCATAAACAAAAAATACACTTTCCTTGAAATACTTCAAAGAATCAACAACTGGAATCTCATCCTACTGAAAACTTTCTGCATATCTAAAGCAGTCACCAGCAAAGTAGAAAGAAAATCCACAAATTGGGAAAGAATATTAGTTGACTGTCCCTCGGACAGAGGGCTTCTATCTGGAACATATAAAGAAATAAAGAAACTTCAGCTCCACCAAATTCAAAGACTCAATCCAAAAATGGGCAGCTAATTGAATACACCCTTCTCAGATAATGAAATACAAATAGCATAGAAATACATGAGAAAATGTTCAACATCATTAGTCATTTGAGAAATGCAAATTAAAACAACACTGAGATTTCATCTCACCCCAGTAAGAATGGCTAGCATTAAGAAATCAACCAATAACAGTGCCGGTGAGGTTGTGGAGAAATAGGAACTCTCCCTCACTGCTGGTGGGAATGCAGACTGGTGAAACCACTCTGGAAATCTGTTTGGAGATGCCTCAACAAACTAGGTCTAGAGATCCCATTGAACCCAGCTATCCCCCTGCTGGGTATTTTCCCAGAAGATCTAAAAACATCATATCACAGCGATATATGTACACCCATGTTGATAGCAGTGCAATTTGTAATTGCTAAATTGTAGAAGCAACCCAGTTGCCCATCCACTGAGGATTGGATAAGAAAATTGTGGTACTTTCATATAACTGAAAATTACTCAGTTATAAAGAATGATAAACTCGAGGCTTTTATAGGTAAATGGTCACAACTACAGACCATACTCATAAGTGAAATAAATCAGACCTACATGTGTAAGCATTGTATTGTCTCAGTAGTGTAAGACCTGAAAGAGAGAATAAAAACTAGCAGGTATGATAGACATTGTGAAACTATAGGAAAATGCTCAAAAGTAAAGGGTAACAGGGATGTGGGAAAAGAGAAAGAAAAGACGGGGAAATTATGCAAGTATGTATATACAGGATAGCTAACATAGTTGTACTACTGTCTTCTATTGCTCTACAGAAAGGAACAGTTAATGATTACTTGTTTGATCAATCTTTCATATGTCTATTTGTTTTCCTGGGAAACTACTTGAAGTTATCAATAAGTAATACAAGAACCATAGTTAATTTCCTAAAACTGTCTCTAACTCTCTTTTGTTTACATTATTTTTATGCTGTTTTGTAAATGGATGTTTATCTTAATATGTTTTCCTTCTTTTATGTTTTAAAATTTAAAAACAATCAAAAAGAAAAGAAAAGGGGCTGGGGATTTAGCTCAGTGTCAAAAGCGCCTGCCTGGCAAGCGCAAGGTCGTGAGTTCGGTTCCCGGTACCGGAGGAAAAAAAAAAAGAAAAGAAAGCCCAGATCAAAGAGGACATAAGAAAATGAAAAGATATACCCTGTTCCTTGATATACAAAGTAATATAGTCAAAATGGCTGTACTCCCAAAATTGATATACTGTAATGCAATACTAATCAAACTAGCAAAAACGTTCCTCCCAGAAATAGAGAAAATCATCTGAAAATTTATATGTTATCAAAAGGGACTCAGAATAGAAAAAAGAAAAAAAAAAAGCAAAAAATCTTGGAAACAAGAGCAAAGTAGGGGGTAACACAAGGACATACTTCAGAAAAATGAGGATCCCACAGTAACAAAAACAGAATGGTACTGTTACAAAGACAGACATGTGGATAAGTGGAATACATCCAGTAATAGTGAATCTTTTAGAGGTTTTAATGATAGCAAACAGCCCACTACAACATGTGTACCTCAAGGTTACCACCACTGGAATGCATTATACAGAAATAACTTCAGGCACATTCACCTCTCTGAGTTTTGATAAAGGGACCAAAAATGCAATAAGGAAAGTGATAGGCTCTTTATTCAGTAGTGCTGGAAAAACTGATAATCCATACGTAGATGATTGAATCTTGGCCCATGTATCTTAACGTTAAAATTAAAATAGATTAAAGTTATATACATTGAAACCAAGATACTGAATGTCCTGAAATATAAAATAAATTTAATTCTTGAAGCCATAGGTATAGGCAAGGACCTTCTGATCATGACCTCAACTGCACAATAACACCAAAAACAATAAATCAGATTATGACAAATTATGAAGCTCTGAAGAGCAAAGAAAACAACCGAGTGAAGATACATTCTACAGAATGGGATAATTTCCTAATTATTCTTTGGACGGTGCACTAATATCTAGAATATATATAGAACAGAAAATCATCAGACTTCTGAAAATAAAAGACCCAATCAAAGAATGGGTAACTCAGATGAATAGACATTTCTCAGAAAAAGAATTACAAAGGACCAATGAGAGCTCAAAAGGAATTCCTCCAAACTACTGGTGTGAGTATAAACTAGAACACCCACTGTGGAGATTCCTCAAAATACTGAAATTCCATTTAACACCACTAAGAAAAGCTCCCAAGACTTGATTATTTCAATGCCAAACTCTACACAAAATTTACAGAACTCTTCAATAAAATTTAAAAGCAATCAGTACTCCCCAAGTCATTACTGGAAATAAGCATTAACCTGATTTCAAAATGAGAAAAGGACCGAACCAGAGAAAGAGAGAGAGAGAGACAGTCCAATCTCTTCAATGAACACAGAGGCAAAAACTCTCAATAAGATACTGGCAAACAGAATACATCAAATCATCAAGAAGATCATATATTACGACTAAGTAGGATTCATCCTCAGGATTCATGGAAAGTTCCCTATACACAAATCAATAAATGAAACACACCAAATAAACAGAAATAAGGGCAAAAATCACATGATCATCTAAATAGATGCAGGAAAAGCATTCGAAAAAATCTAACATTCGTTCATGATCAAAATACTGAAGAAAATGGGAATAGAAAGACTTTCTCTCATCCTGATAGAAGTCCTCTACTACAAAACAACTGCCAACATCATACTAAATGAAGAGAAGCTGGGCTGGTCAGCAGCACAGTACCTACTTGGCAAAAACAGTGTCCTTAGTTCAATTCCTGGTACCAAAACAACAACAACAAAAACATGCCAGAATTATTACTGGGAAAATTTAACATAATATTTTCCAGAAGTGGTAGTGCCTTTCTGTAATCCCAGCTCTCAGGAGACTGAGGCAGGAGGATCACTGCAAGTTCAAGACTAGCCTTGACTACAAAGCAAGCTCAAGGTCAGACTGAACTGCATGGTGAAACCTTGTCTCAAAAAAACTTAAGAATTAAATAAATAAATAAATAAATAATTCTATTGAAGCTACTATCACAGAAAATATTTTTTTTTCTATCTAAAAGGAGAATGTTATTCATCTCAAATAATATTTGACTTCAAATGATTCCATCCTTTGTACTATGTTTTTAGAGAAACATACACTGATAACATACTATTAGCCTTTTATTATGAACACCTAAAGAAAATATTTTTTTAATGAAATTTCATTATACTTCATGGATATTTTGTGAAGCACTAGTAGCCCTATTATTCCATCAATGAAATATAGAGCATGGTGACTCACAAAATTTTTAAAGTCAAACAAAATTTTGGGAATCATTGGAACTAAGATTTATATTTGCTGGCAGACCTGCATGCAAATCACAGAGCTTCTTCAGTCCTAGTGACCAAATATATATGGGGATGTTAATACTGATGCAAAAGTGATATTAATATTTTGTTTTCAAAAGAATGGTTTGTCACAATATTAAACACATTATAAAAAGTACAATTCTATTGAGTAACACAAGCACGTTTATCTCAGTTTACTCGATTAAATGATTTTTAAATAAAATTTAATAATGGGTATTTCATCACAAATATAAATATGTAATGTGAAGATACACTATGTAAGAATTATATAAAATAAATAAAAACTCCTTGAGTTAGAAATAAATATTGGATTATTGTTTAAACTAGAAGATTTATATATATCAAAATAAATTCGAGTGTAATGTTCTCATGGTGTGAAAGGTTCAGTTTTTAAACTTAGTACCTTAAAAATAACTTTTTAAAAAACAAATGAAATGTGTAAAGAAACAAAATCTATGAACATATAGAAAATGAAGTTTCATAATTGAGTATAACTGCATTTCAGCCATAAGCACCATCATAAAAATAAGTACCTCAATACATACACTGCAGACTAAGCCACATATTCTTTTTTACAGATGTTAAAGTCTGATAATTTTAAAATAAAATTACCAGTAAATTTACATTTTGCACTGCAAAATTTTATCTTGTGTCAGTGAAATAAAATTAGGTCTCCAAAAAGCTATTCAAAAGTAAAAATATAAATATGTAACAAATTATATAATAAAATAAATGTCAGTGAATAGAAATTGAGGCTAAATATTAATATGATCTTATGGCACAGGAGAACAATAAGGACACACAAGTGAGAACACCAATTTGTATGGAATTATCATAAGTTCACAAAGATATATTTCCAAGTTTTCCCATCATATAATTGTAAAAAAAAGATAAAATATTTTATAAAGCATAATTGGCTTCCCAAAGGCATCACAATCACTGAGAGAATAAAATAAAGTTACAAAGTTCATAAACGTCAACTTCATATTCAGTCGTAAAATGTTTTGTATTAGAGGGTTTGATATGTAATATGCCTAGTGAGTTTATTTTCCCTATAATGATTCTTATATTTGCATAGGAAATTTTCAACTTCACGGATCTTAATGCTAATGAAGAAGTGTCTCACATTTGTTAAAATAGAAAAAAAATACTGCATTGGTTGTATCAACAAATAGATGTGGGTAATATCACCCACTTCACTTCAATAATAGTACTATTTTTTTTCTAAATCTAGCTGAACAAATAAAAATATTCACACTTCACTGTTTAATAAACTTTCATAGAATTTGGTGTTAACATAAACAAGTCACAGTCATTTCAAAATCTAGCTGATATAATTCCGGAGACCAAAGCAAGTGTTACATCATAATCTTTATCTTCACAAAATAACAAAGAGGCATAGAGGGACTTTTCACTATAAGTTTCAATAGTTGTAGTCATATTGTGGGTCTTAATGTTTTCACTTATGTTTTAATATTTTCTTATAAAGCTTAGTAACTCAAAGTTCTAGTTTCCAGTCTTATGAGCAAAGATACACAGAATCAATTAAAAATAAATTTCTTATAAGACACTATCTAGTTACTCTAGGCAAAATTTTACATTTTAAGCATTGCTTTTCTAAAAATAATTTTTATGGTGACCATAAAAATTTTAAAATTGTGTTATGGAGACTGTTGTATCATTTATCCTAAAGAGCTTCTAAGCAGTTAAGAAAAACTTGGAAATATAGTATTAATATCTTTGTTTAAAACTGGTATAAATGTTCTAATAGTACATTGTGATAATTAAATACCTTTCAAGGTCTCATCAAAGAATTATAATTTTTCATTCTGCTCCTTACAAATCATAAAAGTCCTCACATTGGATAATGTTTCAAATTGCATAGAATAAAGAAATAGCCATATAATGTAATGTAATTCAAAAACATGATCACCAGCTTCAGGTACTGCAAAATTTTCTCCTTTTCAAAGGCCGACCCATACAGACAGCTGCACTTACAATTACAGTCTAAGCCACTCCTCAAAAATCCTGCTACTTAAGCCCTACTTTTTTCCACCTAACATCTCACATGAAGGGAGGGGAAGAGGGAAAAGAGCGGAAGTGGACATTAAAAGAGTTAAGATGTGTAATGTACATGTACTTACTTCCCACAATGAATGTACTTGTTATGTACTGCAAACATGTATTAGTAAAATAAAAATTGAAAAAATATTACATTTGCTTATTTCTTAGGTTTATTTCTCTCTTTCACTCCGTCCAACTAAACACATCTTATCTGTTTTCATATATACAGAAGTCCAGTATAGACACTTAGTTGATGATAAAGATAGTACAGTATGTGTTAGTACAGTAGTACCTTAAATTCACCTTAATCCATTCCACGATTCTGGAAAAATTTTCATGTTCATGCAAGAAAGGTGCCTGAGGTTGTGTTCAATGCCAGAGGAAGAGTTCACAAACAAATTATTAAAAATGCCAAATGCTTCTGTTTGTAAATCAAGTTGTTTTCAAATAGAGGCATTGTTAAACTAGGTATCACTGTATATTGTATTTATTAAAGAAAATTTTCTTTACAATAATAAAAGAAAATTAGAGTTATTCTTTCAAATAGAAATATAATAATAAAGCTATCACTGTCTTTAATTTCCTACAAAAAACAAGTGTAATGGAAATTTAGGCTAATTCGAAAATCACTATTTTATAAATGTCCTGTTTATATCCTCCATCTCTTAATATTAGCCACATTTGGAGAATAAGTCACACATTTCTCAATAGCCAATTTTATACACCAGCTAAATGATAGAAACTTGATATAGAAAAAAGACAGATGAGATCCACTCAAAACAGCATAGGTTTATCATAATTAAACTTTATTTTATTGACATGAAATTACACATACGACTTTTTTTCCCCAGAAGAGACCCAGAATAGCAAAAGCAATCCTGGGCAACAAGGACAAGTCAGGTGGAATCACAATCCCTGACCTGAAATTATACTATAAAGCTACTGTC
>NW_004955525.1:3888921-3890493 GCF_000276665.1 Chinchilla lanigera | reverse complement strand
AAAAAAGAAAGACTTTCCATTTCTAGTGTCTTTGTGATATGTGGGAGTAAGACAAAAGTATTTCTCCCAATAGAAGAAAAATAATTTCAGGCATAATGCATAATTTAAGAATTAAAATACATATGCATATATACTATATGTATATTTGCCAGACATATACTTAAAGACAGACTCATACTGTATTTATATTCATCAATCTGCATCCTGAAAATGATAATTTTAAGAGCATGGGATTTTATGAACAATCTGATGACTAAATCATATGACTCCGTAACTCATGCAATTGTTTTATTGTAATGCATTTCAAGACAGATTAGAAAAATAGCTTTAGATAAAAATAGTTAACTCAGATATTCATAACACAAGTGATATCATATTCTATCTTTGGATAGCAACCATCTTTGGAACACTTGAGTCAGAGGCATCACTTATACTCATTTAAAACAGTATTACTGTTTTACTATTAAAATATAGAACTATTTTACAGCATTAAGTTGTGCTTTAAGAAGCAATAGGATCTTTGAGAGAACCATGTATGATCAATTATTAACAAAGTACTAAGTATGCTGATAGCATTGCTAGCACTCATGTCTGTAATTTTTTCTATCAGATAGCTACAGAATAGGTATAACATAAGGGAAAGACCTAACGTTTGGTATAATTACTACAACAATGTAAGGACTATTTTATGAGGTATTTTCTTCCACACTTTTTGAGAAGTTTTGGATTCAAATACTTTACGTGTAAAAGAAGAGTGAGCCAAGCTAAGCTTGTAAAACAGAAAATATTTCAATTTTAAATTTACTGAAGGATTTCCTCTCAATGAAGCCTAAGTAGACAAGCTAGTATGCATCTTCAATTTTGTGTTTAAAAGTAGTTTAAAAAGCAAAAATAATAACCTTCTTTATAAATGATGTATTCTCTTTGACTATCATCTAACTGAAAGCTAAATTTCACATTCAAGAATTTTTAATGTATTTATTAGTAAACTGTATCAGATTATTTTAAATCATATTTTAAAATTGTTGTCTGTTACACTTTTTTAATTTCACTATTCTTTCACAAATATGAGATCAGTACTCACTGAGGAATGAAATCTTTAACAGAAATTCTATGGCTGTACATTTCCACTATATTCAAACAAAAGGTAACTTTCAATTATTATTTCTAGCAAATTTAGAAAAGGCTTATTATCAGTGAAGAGCTCCTTTGCTGATGGTTATATGTAATTCTAGCTGGATGTTTTAATTTTAAAACACAATGCATGAGAATACTTATTTTTATTTATTTTTAGTTTTAATTCTATTAATGTCTAATAGAACATACTTTATGAAATGATAACTTCAGTATATAAGCCTTTGAGAAAGTTAATTCTTTTCTTTTTCTTTTTTTATTTTAAAACTAAAAGCAGGAACACAATATCAAAAAACAATTTACAAAATAGCAAAAGAGCAGTACAGACAATATGGAGATACAAAGTGGTAGGAAATTAACAAAGCCTGTTGTATTACATATTGATATCTTCAAAGTGGTTCCTCATGAAAACAGATAGACACATGCAATATTGATCAA
>NW_004955525.1:3886322-3887321 GCF_000276665.1 Chinchilla lanigera | reverse complement strand
TCCATTTATTGAAGTCTTGTTTGATATCTTTGTTTAGAGTACTGTAGTTTTCACTGAAGAGATCTTTTACTTCCTTCATTAGATGCATTACTAAATATATCAATTTCTTGGAATGTTATTGTGAAAGGTATGGTTTCCTTAATTTCTCCCTCAGTCTGTTTGTTATTTGTGTATAGGAATTCTATCAATTTCTGGGTGTTGACTTTGTATCCAGCTACACAGCTGAATTTGTTGAATAATTGAAGGAGTCTTCTTATTGAGTTTTAGGGGTCTTCCATATGAAGTATCATGTCATCTGCAAAAAGTGATAGTTTTACTTCTTCCTTTCCTATCCTTATTCCTTTTATTTCTCTCTCCTGTCTTATTGCTCTGAATAGTGGTTCCAGAACTATACTGAACAGAAGGGGTGACAGTGCACATCCTTCTTTGTTCTCCATTTTAAAGTAAAACCTTTCAGTTTTTGTCCATTGAGAATGATGTTAGCTGTTGTACTGTCATACATGGCCTTCAACAGGTTAAGGTAGAGGCCATGTATTCCTCCTTTCTGTAGAGTTTTTACCATAAATATATGTTGGACCTTGTTGAAAGATTTTTCTCCATCTACTGAGATGATCATGTGATTTTCGTCTTTGGCTCCATTGATATGGTGTATAACATTTATAGATTTGCGAATATTGAACCAACCTTGCATTCCTGGAATGAATCCAACTTCGACATGATGTATGATGTTCTTGATAATTTGCTGCTTTCTATTTGCTAGTCTTATTGAGTATCTTTGCATCTATATTCATTGCGGAGATTGGTCTGCAGATCTCTTTCTTGGTTGGGTCTTTCTCTGGTTTTGGTATCAGTATGATGCTTGCCTCCAGAAATGAGTTAGGGAGAATTGCTTCCTTTTCAACTTCATTGAATAGTTTGAGGAGGGTTGGTATTAAATCTTCTCTGAATTTCTTGTAAAATCCTTCTGTGAATCCATCAGGGCCTGGGCTTTTCTTTGTC
>NW_004955525.1:3873718-3886037 GCF_000276665.1 Chinchilla lanigera | reverse complement strand
TTTATTCTTTCAAAGAACCAGCCCTTGCTTCATTTATTTTTTGGAGGGTTTTGTTTGTGTCAGTTGCATTAATTTCTGCATTAATCGTTATAATCTCCTCCCTTCTTTTGGCTTTGGGCTTGACTTATTCTTCTTTTTCTAAAAGTTTAAGATGTAGCCTTAGGTTATTTATTTGTGCTCTTTCTGTTTTCCTTGTGTGTGAGTTCAGTGCTATAAATTTACCTCTGAGGACTGCTTTCATTGCATCCCATAGATTCTGGTAAGTTGTATTTACATTTTCATTTGTTTGTAGGTATTTTTTAATTTCCTCTTTAATTTCTTCTGAGACACATTGGTTGTTCAGGAGGTTGTTATTTAATTTCCAAGTGTTTATGGAGTTTTTGGAATTCCTTCTGTCATTAATTTCGAAGTTCATGGCACTGTGTTCAGATAATATATATGGGATAATTTCAATTCTTTTGCATTTTGGAAGGTATGTGCTATTGGCTAAAATGTGGTCTATTTTAGAGAATGACCCATGTGCAGCTGAGAAAAATATGTATTCTGATGTTTTGGGCTGGAACACTCTATATACATCTACTAAGTCCATTTGATCACAGCTTTGGATTAGATCTGTTATTTCCTGGCTGATTTTTTGTCCAGTTGACCTATCTCTTTTGTCAATGGAGTGTTGAGGTCCCCTGTTGCAATAGTGTTATTAATTATATGGGTTTTGAAGCCTGTTATGATTTGTGTTATATAATTTGAAGCTCCAATATTTGGTGCATAGATGTTTATGATTGTTATCTCATCCTCTTGCAGTTTTCCCCTGACTAGTATGTAGGGACCTTCTTTATCTCTTTTGATTTTTGTAGTTTGAAGTTTACATGATGTGCCAACAGAATAGCTACCCCTGAGTTTTTCTTGGTTCCTGTTACATGAAGTATTGTTTTCCATCCTTTGACTTTTAGTCTTTGGATTTCCTTTTCAGTGAAATGTGTTTCCTGTATACAGCATATTGTTGGATTTTGTTTTTAATGCACTCTGCCAGTGTGTTTCTTTTGAGTGGATAATTGAGGCCATTAACATTTAGAGTTACAACAGATATGTATTGATTTGTCATTGTCATGTTGTTTACTTGCACTGGTGTCCTACTTTTTCTACCTGTTTTCTTGCTTGCTCTTCTTGACGTTTCATGCCTACTGTTCCTTTTGAAATTGCAGTCAGATTTTTCTCTGCCCAGAATATCTTTTAGTGCACTTTGTAATGCTGCCTTCGCGCTCGTGAAGTTCTTCAGTTTTTCTTTGTCATGAAAAGGAAATTATTTCTCTGTTGAATTTGAAGAATAGTCTGGAAGTGTACATCAGTCTTGGTTGGAAGCCGTTCTGTTTCAGGGCATGTAATATTTCACTCCAAGCTCTTCTCAATTCGATGGTTTGTGCTGAGAAGTCTGCTGTGATTCTGATGGGCTTCCCTTTATAGGAAATCTTTTTCTTTTCTCTAGCAGCTTTTAATATTCTGTTCTTTTGCTGGAGATCTGGGAACTTGACTCTTATATGTCTGGGTGTAGTTTTATTTTGGTTGTGGTTGTTTGGAGTTCTAAATGCCTCATTAACTGCATATCAGGTTCTGTTTCCATGCTTGGGAAATTTTCTGCTATGATTTCTGCAAATAATCTTTTAATGTCATTTGTGTTGCTTCCTGCTTTTTCATTGACTCCTATAAGTCGTACATTATTCCTCTTTGCCTCATCTTGCAGCTGTTGAATTGACTTTTCCTGGATCCTTGCTGATTTTACAAGATCCCTTTTTTTTGCGGTCGCTACCTGCCATGCTGTCTTCCAGGTCTGAGATTCTATCTTCAGCTTCATCCAAGCGGTTTTGTTAGCTTTCAGTAGCAGCTTTGTTTTGTTGGAAGTCTCCTAGAATCTGGTTCATGTGTTGTAAGTCCTTTTTATATTTTTCATTGAATGCTTCTGACTCTTGCTTTTGTTCTTCTATTTTCTTATAGATTTCTTCTTCAGACTTTTTGAGCAGTTCCTTCATTATTCTTGTCATTTCCCTTTTTGCCTGAGAGATTATTTCTGATCTCATCTCTTCTATG
This sequence comes from Chinchilla lanigera, assembly GCF_000276665.1. Taxonomy (NCBI): domain Eukaryota; kingdom Metazoa; phylum Chordata; class Mammalia; order Rodentia; family Chinchillidae; genus Chinchilla; species Chinchilla lanigera. The sequence continues at coordinate 3,883,955 of NW_004955525.1, read as the reverse complement.
GCCTTATGGAGTTTTTTCTTTACTGCCATTTGTAATCATTTCAGGTATTTCAGGCATGTGTTTACCAAATTCTCCTATGTTGGTGTCTCCTCTACTTGTTGTGATTGGGGTGGAGTTCTGGGATTGTGTTTTGGTCTTTCGTTTTGTCATGTTTGCTACCGGATGCAGAAAGCTCAGTTTCCCTCTTCAGTAGCTACTCAGCCAAGACCACTAGTGTCCCTAGTTTTAATGTTGTTCAGGTTTGCCCCTGAGTGACCTCTGAGAAGCGCTATTTAGCCTCAGGTTTTCCTGCAGTTTTTGGTTTGTATCTAGTTATCCCCTTTCTCAGACATGACACTTGTGTCAGTTGATGGCCAACCATCTGATCCAGTGTCCTGTTGCAGTTCAGGGCACTTGCACGATCTGAGTCAGGTTGTACTGGTGTGACAATCCCTTCCCAGTGGACCTATGTTCCCAGGCAGTTCAGGGTACAGGCATAATTGAGACACAAACTGCAGGGTCTACAGTTTGTGAACCACCTGAATCTATGTGTCCAGTCAGTTTAGGACACATACAGGAACGAGATGCAGCCCGGATGGGTAGCAATCAGAGACTTCCCCAGCCTTTGACTCGCTAGGGGTTCTGGCTCTCTCTGTGAGTTTCAGTTAGTAACCATGGCGGTGTGGGCCTAGCACAGACTCAAACTGTGGGTCAGCAGCTCCAAGAGCACTTGTTCACTCGTTGCAGAGTGTGCGGGGCTCAGAAATTCTGCATGCCCTGCCCCAGTCAGAGAAGTCCCTGGGGCTTCTGAGTGAGGACCTCGTCTCTTCCGCGGGTGCAGGGAGTGCAGAGACTCAGTGTGTAATGGCGGTGGGGTCCTGGTTCACCTGCTCTGCCCTGAGGAAGTAGATGGGAAATACCTGGCTCTTTCTGCCCGTTTCAGCTGGGAACTGTGGTGGTGTGGGTCAAGCACAGACTTTAACTGTGGTTCCAGCATCTCCCAGAGCACTTGCTCCTTTTTTTTTTTCCTTTCTCCTTGTCAAATATAACCTAAAGAATAAGTGTAAAGACTGTTTTTGTTCCTACATATCTAATTATCAACAATTTTAAATTTCTTAATCCTCTGCATATTCACTTGTCCCCAAGGTGCTCTGGGTAAGACGCAAGACTGCTATTTCTCTTGTTTTCGTATAGCAGTGTAATGGCTACAATGCATGACCAAGATCCATGAATACAAGTAAATAACAGAAAAATAAATCCTCAAAACTCTAGGAGTCAATATAGCACTATATTTAGTACATTTATATTTAGAAGAGTGTGATTAGCATCTTCTGTGACAAATATAACAGCTGTGTTCCACTGTTAGAACAACATTTTCAGACATGGAACAAAGCTAAGTTAACACTGAAAATCCCAACTAATGTAGCTACAAAGAATAACTTATCCAGAAACAATGAGTGTTGTTTTGCTTTTCACAAGAACAGAGTGATTGCGCACTAGTCACTACCTCTTCTGTAAACATTACTCCTTCTGTGTTCTTTTCTCTTGATTTCCTTAAAAAAAAAATTTCATTTTCAAGAGCAGTAAGAAGGGTATCACAGTGTGAAATAAAATTTTTGAGGAAAAAGTGCTATATTAGATATTCCAGCTAGCTATTCAAGTCTAATATAGATCTATGCTTTTTGTTATTATTGTTTCATTTTAGATTTGGCTGTTTGTTTGTTTCATACATGAATCTGATTATTTCATGTAGTGATTCTCTCTGTGACCTTTATCAATCCTGCATTTATTTTTCACAAATTAATAATGTAATATGCTCAGGCTTAAACTGAATTTTATTTCCTAGGCTTCATTGGAGATACTTGTATTTAATCAGTGGAGTTATTTTATAATTTCATAGCTAGTGTTTTATGGATAAAGACAAGTAAATATTCTTTCTTTGACACTCAAAACTTTTCAGAAAACATGGCCTCCTCATTTCTGAGATTTTGGTATAATTTAAATTATTACAAATCATAGAGATTTGCAATATTTTCAGGATTTTATAGAAAAGGGTTGAACTAGAATATAACTAAAGTTTCCCTTCACAACCTAGGACTGATTAACTACATGTGTAATCTGCATGCTACTTTGTGTATGTGTATATATATGTATGCCATTTTAATTTTCCTTTTTTTTTTTTTTGTCTTTTTGAGAGAGGGTCTCGCTATGCAGTTCAGGCTGAACTTGAGCTCACTTTATAGCCTACTCTATTCTTGAACTTGCAATGATCCTCCTGCCTCAGCTTCCTGAGTACTGGGATTACAAGCATGTGCCCCCATGTCTGATTAATTTTAATTTTATTGAGAAAATCTTGTTTTCAATTTGCTACATACATTATGTAATTTCCTGTTCTTGGAAAATTAAATTCCTCCAACTAGACAGAGACTTCTTCCACCACTAGTCCCCCAACCATCAGTCTCATTTTGTTTTTGATTAGTGTCTAAGGCTTGGAGGGCTCTTAGAAATACTTGAAATACTTTCCTTTTACCTCTGTTTATTTATCTGGGAACAGAGAATGTCTTACACATTAAAAGGGGTAGCTGGAGATTTTCTAGACCACTCTCCCCCTCAAACACTCATGTACTTTTGAATACCTCATCATAAATAAAAAGCTTTGATTTCAACTATGATTAACATTACTGGATGAAACTATTTCTATAAATGAAGTACAATGAGATATCTAAGTTAAACAATGTGCTTAAACTTTGAAACAATGAATGAATGTCCTCAAAGAAGAGTCAATTACATTAGATATTCCTGCAGTGAGACAGGCCTCTTGGCAGATGTTGTATATGTTGTACATATGTTGTATATTTAGTGTGCAAAAGTGTTTACATTTTAAAACTGAATTCTGGAAAAATTTTTAAAGTAAATTAATTTTAGATGTAATTTCTCTGTTCATATTAAATAAGACTAGTCAATTCATGAAAGTTCCCAGAACATTAAAATGAATTACAATGTTTCTAAAAATACCATAATACTATGTGTAACAAAAAAGAAAAAAATGTGCCTATGATTTCAAACATATGCCATGTGAAATTCAACATTCAAATGCAGATACTGATCTCATCTCTTTATATTACACTAATTTTCACTCTTCATTTATGCATCTAATTTGTTGGAGGTATTTCTACAATTTATGATTTGACATAACTGTATCTGTATTTCAGTCTTGAATTCTATCTTATCAGGCACTAAATGAAGCTTCTTTCTCAGCTTTGTGCTCATTAAAGATATTGCATTTACTATTATAACAATTTCTGAGTTAATTGTATAAATATTTCAATACTAATAATAGTAATAATAACACTGTAAATATTTAGAAATTATGCATGTAAAAGTAGCCACAATTTCAAATCAAAACTTCAATTTCTAAAATTGAAAATTTGCTTTAATTTCTGAATCTAAGTATAATTTGAAAGTTTGCTTTTATTTCTGAATCTAAGTATAAATGTGTGTCACTTGAATGAAATCTACTTAATTTAAAATTTTACTATATGACTTCAGGTTTTTCCTGTGAAAATGTTTTTCTCTCACACATCATTCCTATTGCATAAAAGCTCTAGTTTTGAGCAAATGCAAGTTTTAAAGTATAATATTATTCTATTGTGAACTAGAATATAGAACATTAGACCAAAACAATGACTCACCAATGCAAATGTGAGCTATTAAGCTATTAAGTGGAGCAGAGCTCATAAAAACTCAATTTACCTAATGTAACAGATTTATAGAAGTACAGATTTTTTTTCCTCCCTTGGATTCCACAACTGACAGGTCTCCAAAAGCTGCTAATGACCATAAAATCAGGACCATATATCAAATGTTGCAGGTGATAAAGAGGAAAAGAAGAAAATGTTAAAGTCATTTTAGAAGGACATAAACTTATAGGGATGAATTAAGAATGACTTTTATTTCAAGGGCAGGTACTCTCCTCCAGCTTCTGAGACTGACCTATTGTATTCTAACACCTGAGAAATATGTAGCTGCAGGGAACAGCAGGAAATTTGCAGCTTGTTTTCTGAGTTTTATTTCTTAATTTTCTTTCTTTTTTTGGTACCTTGAATTGAACTCAGGACCTTGCACTTGCCAGGCAGGCGCTGTGCTGCTGAGCTAATTTCTCAACCCCTATTTTTCTTAGTTTTCTAATCTAAAGTCTTAAGTCTTAAGTCTCTTTGTAACAGTATATCTTCTCATTTGAACTTAAATTGGAAGAAAGAATCTCACTAAAGTTGTATTATAATTGAAATACATTTGCTTATAGAAAAGAATTATTTTATTAATTTCATGCGGTACACTTTTGTGAATTCATTTATTTTTATCTTTGTCTTGATATCATATTTAGTTTTATAAATGATGAAAACCAATAGTTTATCATAAAGTTGTAAGCAAAGATATAATGCAGAAAAAAATTAGTAGTTTTAAAAAGAATCTGGAATGGATAATAAAGATATGCTAATATTAAACCCAGTGTAGAGGTGCACACCGGTAATCCCAGGACATGGGAGGCTGAAGCAGAAGGATTGCCATGAGTTTAAGGTGAGCCTAGGCTACACAGTGAGTTAAAGACCAACCTAAACTACATAGTAAGACCTTGCCTCAAAAAACAAGCAAACAAACATACCATCCCTGCACTCAGGAACCTGAGGCAGGAGGACTGCCACAAGTTCAAGGTTAGCCTGGACTGTACAGCAGGACTCTCTCTCAAAAAGACAAAAAAAAAAAAAAAAACAAAGATACGGTGATATTAATTACAACACCACATAGTAACTAAATTTAAGTCCATCTCGGGTCAATGATATCAAGAAATATTTTATGATTATTCTTTCATTTAAAAACTCATTTTGGTAGTGATTTATATTTATTGAATAAGGTAAAGCTGTATAATGTTGTTTCCCAATTTCATCTTTTTTCAGGTAAGTTAAAGATAAAATATCAAAAGTCACAGAGGTCCTCAGAGCAGAAAGTCAAGGTATTCCTCAGGGACCTAAGTACAAACTTTGCACTGTATTTTAGATAGTCATGTGTACACTTGCAAACATGGCTGTTTCTGAGCTCTTTATCATGTTATTAAATTAACTGTGTGCAGTAATCAGTTCTCAAGAAAAAGACAGTGCACAACATGGGAAGACATTGAAATAAGTGTGCTTTGCAGTGAAAGAAAACAAGACTCAAGAAGATAAATTTAATCAGTATTTACTCCCATAAAAGTAAGGGTTCAGTTGACAAAACCATCACACTTGAATGAAAATGAAACACAAATCATTGTCCAGGTGTACACAGCCAGGTCTTTACAGGGCAATGCCAAAGTTTCAAGAGTGGAAAAAAAGACAAAAGGGAGACCTAAGTAAGTCAGAGATACCATTAACATGAAATACCAGCTACTGAGTTTTCAAGGAATATGCAAAATCTACCTAAGAGACATTTTGTGGATTGTAACCAGGGAGGCAGTAGGAATGGGGCTGCCAATGCCTTTGGGAGGCCAAGTATTGCCACAGTGTGCCCAGAATACTGGACACAGACTGAGGACTAAAATTTGTTATACTGGGTTAGGGTCTTGCTTTAGTTTGATCCCTCTTTATTATTTTGCTAGTCTTTCTTTTTGAAATAGAAATATTTCCACTGTGCAGGTTCTATTATTGCATCTTGTAAGTATATAATGTGTATTTTTGCTTTTTAATAAGGTCTCAGAGCTAAGAGTTTGCATTATCTCAGAGAATGTCTTTCACTTGGAATTCTTTAAGTAATATTTGAACAGTTAAGAATTTAGAGGCTCTTGGGAATGGACTTAGTGCATGTTGCATTGTGAGATGAACATGAACATTTAGAGCCAAATGGTAGAATCTATTGTTTAGGTAAGTGTGTCTTAACCAAAGGTAAATATGTTAAATGGTTGTTTCCTAGGCATGTGCATAGGGAAGTGGTAGAAACTTTAGGACGTAAGGCCAAGCAGGAGGTATTTATGACATTGAACTCATTCCCCCAAAGGGAATTGAGGAGTGAGGGTCCCCTCTTCTAGATTTTTGCTTCTCAATCATAAGATGGATTAATTTGTTCTGTCATGTACTCCTTGCAATTGTCATCCAACATTTAACAAGCAGCTTACATGAGGTGGTTTCAACTGATCAGGGATGAGGTATTTTCTATTTTCTATTTTGTGAGCTCTTTATCGTGTTATTAAATTAACTTTGTGCAGTAATCAGTTCTTAAGTAAAAGACAGTGCACAAAATGGGAAGACATTGAAATAAGTGTGCTTTGCAGTGAAAGAAAACAAGACTCAAGAAGATAAATTTAATCAGTATTTACTCCCATAAAAGTAAGGGTCCAGTTGACAAAACCATCACACTTGAATGAAAATGAAACACAAATCATTGTCCAGGTGTACACAGCCAGGTCTTTACAGGGCAATGCCAAAGCTTCATAAGCCAAAATAAAACTATTTATTTTATGAATAGATTATCCTGGGTATCTGCCATAGCAATGGAAAGCTAACACTGTTGTAAATTTAACTAAAATGTGCAACACATGAAACTAATCTTTATTCCAAAATTGAACTTATATTTTAAGCCCCTTTTCAAATATTCTAGAACACCAAACCGTTACTGTCTTCTGTGAAAAGTGCTCATTCACGTACTTTCTGTCCCACTTACCACATTATGCGAGAAATATCTGGCATATTTTTTGAAAGAGTTCACCTTAACTGAAAAACAGAGTCACAGAAACTGTATAAAGACACAGGATCCATTTCATTTAAATAAAATGTTAGCAACAAATCAAAAAACAAATATATGACAAATTGAGATGGTGAATAATAAAAAGAAAAACTTAAGTGCAAGTATTGGATTTGGAAGTAACAAATAGTCACTTCGAGTGGGAATAATAGAACTTTATGATGATGTGAACTATTAGTCCAGAAAGTATTATGGGACATTAAATCAGACATACAAGCTTCAATATCACATAAATTCTCTTATACAAGAAACATAAAGTTAAAATGAAGAACAAAATAAGAGATAAAAGAAAGTAGGGAAATATATCTGCTTCAAAATGAAGAAGATCAAGAAATGAAGGGAGGTGGGAGGGAAGAGAAGGATAGGGGACACAAAAAGGAATTGGAGTGTGTTGTACATATACCCTCTTCTTACAAGGAATGTGAATATTATGTAATACATGCATATACTAATAAAATAACATTTTTAAAAAGAAGGAGAAAGAAAATAAAGGAGAAAATTTTTGTCATTGAATTCTGTGGTAGTCACATAGTAAAGACAATGACAAAACTAGATAATGTCAAATTTATATTTTCATTCAACATGTGTTTTGCTCTGAGATGTGAAAATAGTGTGGTAGTGTTTTTACTCTTTGTAGAAAGGAAATGTAGTTTAGAGCTACATATCACATTTTGAAAGAAAAGTAATGAGATGAATGGATGAATCATTTGTGGACTAATTCAATAATACTAAATTTTAGAGGTATGCTACCTATAATTCTGTGTGCATCTAGAAAGTGATATTAAGAAATCTGTGTGGGCAGAGTAGTAAGCAAATGAGGTGACTCTTTCAAACTAAAAAAATCATTTTGGTTGAAAAGCAGTATAATGTTGAGAAAAGTCAAAGTAAAATTAGATAGAAATGAGAAAATGTTGACTACTGCTGTCAAATTATTCTGAGAAAAGTTTTTTAACTGACACACCTTTTAAGGGATATGCATTTTATTAAATATCTACATTAACCTAATAATATTCTATGCCAAATCATCTCCAACCAAATTTATAGTTTTCTAAAACAGTGTAGGCAGTTGTACTTTGCTACCTTCAGCAGTTTTATCCTTAAACACAGCATTTAATTAAGGATCATTAAAATAGTTCACAAGGTCTGGCCTCTTTGCTTTCCTACATATTTAGCTCACTCATTGAGTAACCTGTGATTTGTCAGGAAGGTTGAATTTCTATATGGCCAAACTTTAACTGCTAAGAATAACTCTTGGTACATTTGATCCAAGTGGTGGCAAGTCCTGAGAAAATCGTTAATATCAGCACTGCACAGATGCAGTTTGATTTTGTTACTTTATAATTTTTAATCTTGAGACATTTATAATTTTTAAACTTGAGAGTTAGTTTCTCAGATTCTTCTGTCCTCTCCTTCTTAAGCTTCACAATTAATTTGTACATCTTTTTCCTTAGTACTAATATTTGGAAAATTAGACAAAAGATAGGTAAATTGTTCAGTACAAGACCTGGTAAAAAATAATATTTATTATAAATATAATGAATAAAAAACAAAAAAAAAATAATGAATAGCAATATTAATGCTTTACTATTTCTCTCCCCATCCCATAAAATGTTGAGCTTCTCAGCATTTTTCTTCACTGAGTCATTTTCCAGTAAGTGCACAATTACCCTATCTTCACTGCTATTTATAATTAGAAATCAATCAACAGTTCCATCTGTCATATAACATATGGCAGAGAAAATGCTGAATACCTGTTAGTATTACATCATGACAGTTATGCTAATACCTCAAACCTACAAATATATGTTTATTAATACTATTGTGATATACTTTTCCAAGCCCTCAAAAGACCAAAAATTCATGAAGAGAAACAAGTGCTTACTATTAAAGGTACTTAAATGACAATTTAGGAAAACAAAAACTAGTGACAGTGAAATAGGAACCTTGTATCACAATAACTACAACATGCTGAAGTAAGCATGTACCATATTTTAATGTACTGTGTTTATTAACATTTATAATGAAAATATAGTTTTTATTACTTTTCTTGTCATAAATAAAAATATATCCATAATATAAAATGAATTATTTAAAACTGATAGGTTAATATTCTTTTTGCTATATGAGTCTATAGTCTTTAATGCTACATTTTTACATATAACCAAGAAACAGTTATAACTAATTATTCATGAGCATCTTGTGGAACAAGGAGTTTTATTCATTTAATCATAAATTAAAATAAAAACAGCACATATAATTTGGTATTGGGAGAAATAGAAGGTTAGTATTTTTTACAATCTTTGAAGAAGATAATAAAAGTTTGCTTGGTTATTATAATAGATAACTAGAAGTTTGGCTTCAATTACGAATGAACCTCCCCACAATACCACAGTTCTTTGGCCATGTGAGCTTCAGTGTGTTATCTAGCTTCTGTGTACGTATTTCTTCAACTACCAATTCATCACAGAAAGTATTCGAAGTGTTATTTTACGTACACCTAGAAAAATGTAATTACTTTATGGTCCTCATTTTACATATGATAAAATGAAAATCAGAGTGCCTAGTAACTTTTCCAAGGCCACATAGTAAGCAATGGAGCAAAAACGTGGAAGATCTTTTTTATTCATATGTCATACAGAATGTCTATTGAAAGATTTATTTTGTATCTCACAATATCTTCTCTAGCTAGAATGCTCACAGAAGGTCTTCAGCAGACCAAGTTAGCATATACTGAAAGTCCTGACCATTCTAACTATTCCAACTTCTTTCGTTTGGGAGGTAGAATTTATACAAGCAAGTCAGACCAGTGACTGAAGCGAGGTGTATAATATGAAGAAAAGCACCTTTTCATTGTTCTCAGGGATACACTGTGATGCTTCCAATTGATTCCAATTAGATTTCTCAGCAGTCAATGAACTGAGAATGTAGAGACTCTTGAACACAAACACACACACACACACACACACACACACACACTCACACACACACACACACACACACACACAGCGTTGTTGTTTCTTAGCATATTGTAATAATACCCACATGGCGGGTAAAAGAGTATGTAGATAAAAGTAATTAGGAAGTTTTAACAAACAGGGAAAGATAATAGTTATTTTTTTCAAATTATCCTTTCAATAATATTATTTTTAAGAAACCTGGAGGTGGGAAAATAGCTGAAGGGAGAAGGAGCCCAGAGTTTTACTCCTCTCTTACCAGCTGCCCAAGGAGAGGGTCATTCAACCTAGTCCCATAACTTTAAGTCACTAAAGGCTGTAGGTAGAAGCAACCACAGGCTTAAAGGGTAAATCAAGAAGGTAGAGATCCAGAAGCTGGGACAAGGATGGAAGAAATGCCCAGAGGTTGAAGGCTTTGAGAGGATCTCTCAGAGGTACAGGACCCACACAGTCTTCGAAATCAACCAATAACAGGTTTCTAGGCGCTGGGAGGCCCAGGGGACGGGCGGGGCGAGCAGGCCCTCGGAGCCGGC
>NW_004955525.1:3851880-3867172 GCF_000276665.1 Chinchilla lanigera | reverse complement strand
AAATAAATAAATAAATAAATCAACCAATAACAAATGCTAGCAGGGTTGTATTGAAAAACAAACTCTTCTCCATTGTTGGTGGGAGTGTAGATTGGTGCAGCCACTGTGGAAATCAGTGTGGAGATTCCACGAAAACCTAGGATAGGAAGTCCATTTGACCCTGCCATTCTCCTTCTTGTTATCTTCCCAAAAGAATTGAAAGCAACACAGCACAGTGATATATGCACACCCATGTTTATAGCAGCACAGTTAATAATAACTAAATCTTGGAAACAGCTCAAGTGCCTTTCAATTGATGAATGAATAAAGAAGATGTGGTATTTCCACACAATGGAGTACTAATCTGCCATAAAGGAGAATAATCTTGAGACATTTCCAGGTGAAGGGATGTACTTTTAGACTACTTGTAAATGAAATAAACCAGACACATATGTTTAAACATCACATTATTTTTCTGATATGAGAAACTTAATGGATAAATAAGTTCCAAATTATAAAATAGATATTGGGAAATAGAAAGAAAATCTTCAAATGGGAAGTGGAGCAAGGGAGGTAGGAGGGAGGAAAGGGATAAAGAGAGAAGGAAGAAAATGAAAACAAACTTTTGTAAATAAGGAGGGCAGGGGGCGTTGAAGAGAGGGGAGGGTATTGGGGGAAAACAACACTCAAGATATATTATGTACAGGTAAAATTCTCTATGATGAATGTGATCATTATGTATACTGAAAATGTACTGATAAAATTAATTTTTAAAAAGTGGAAAGAAAAACAGTTTGAAAAGAGGAAAATATTCGTCACAGTGTTTTAGCTTTCAAGTCAGATGAGTTGATTGATACTTTAAGCTTAAAGTTCAGTTAAAATCAAATAATCAGTTACAAAAACTGAATATAAGGCAACTAGAAGAGAAATTCTGTTATAATAATATATTTCTTAATATTTTCATGGAACTCAATGATTATGTAGTGCATTTCAAATGCATTTAATGTATGAAAAGGATAACAAGTCAACAAATAGAAAATGAACTCTGTTAAATCAAGTTGCATGGCTCCAGGAGAATAAGTTTACCCAAAGTTTCATGACTAGCTTTTTGTGGTAGAAAGTGCAATTGTAAAGAAAAGATAAAAGGAGATACGAGAGAAGCATATGAGTTATTTAATTTAGAAAGTACATTTAGTTATATTAATTTTTATATATCTGATCAGTATATATTTGTACATAAAACACTAACCTTGTAAAATCCAATTTAATTAAAACACAATTATGAGTTAAAATAAGCAGTTCTTTTTTATGCAGGTGGGTGTGCTTTGTATTTGTTAACAAAGTTCTGAATTAATGCACTTCTCTTGAAAGCTAATTCATGTTAATAATATTCTATCTCAAGTTTTCTTGATTAAATATAAAGCAGTCCCTAATAGCCTTATCACAAAAGCTATGGAATGTTTATAAAATTACTAGTATAATAAAAAGGATGATAATGGGATGCAACTATATCAGAATTGTCAACAGTTTTCTCTAGAGCCAGAACTAGTCTACATAAAGATCTCCGCAGCTGCTGAATTCACTCTTGCAATTTGGCAAGGAAACACATTTAACACCAGGCCTTGTGGGACCACGTTTATAATCCCAGCACTCCAGAGGCTGAGCTAAGAGAATCGCTGCAAGTTTAAGGTCAGCCTGGGATACCTAGGGAATTCAGAACCAGCCTGAACTATACAGAGAGACCCCGTCTCGAAAAGCCAAACCAAGAAAGAGGGAGAGGAGGAGGAGGAGGTGGTGGAGGAGAACATTTAACTAACAACACATACATTCATTTTTTTTTCTTTTTTCTGTTTTTAAAAACACACAGAAAACTGAAATAAAAGAAAGTAGGTAAAAGTTATGGCACAGGGTAACTATAGCTAGTTCAAATCATTCAGATGTTTGGCTCAATTCTCTAATTTGACCTTAATAGAAAATACAAGCTTGAGTACTGTGAGAGATTATTTAGTTCATGCTCAGCCATGCTCACATAAATTAATCCAGGGTGAAGTTCTTATAGTCTCTCACAAAATGTCATTTTATTATCTAGAAAGTGTCATTTCAGATGCCTAAGAGATATTCCCTCCTTTTGCACTTATCCTTCCTAATCAGATCCCTTTGTTTTCATCTGTCATGAAGACGGCAGTAGGCAAATGTAAGAAAGTTAATGCTCTATGAAAAGATCCATCTTTCAATGGTTGCAATTTTGGTGTAAGGTGATGTTACTGTTGTTATTTGCATTTTGTTGTAATAACAGGAGGGATTGAAGAATATGGTGAGAAAATACAAAGGTCTATTGCACAGATTGATTATCCTGACAAATGGAATGTAAGCTTACACTTTGAAAGAGTAGCACTGGTAATGTTATAATCTGAAAGAATTGTAATGGATCTATACACAAAATATGGTATAGTTAGATGACTCAGTAATGGTTTTTCCTCTATTTAGGATTTTTTAACAACCTCAGCACTTAGAATTCTTGTAATTATTGTTAAACTATGTCAACTGGAGGCCATTTTTCAAAATATCTTTCTCCTTGGAAAGTAAGTTCGATTCTCTTCATGTCCTACTTTTGTTAACAGAAGCAGCAACAAAAAGTTCTTCATTCAAACTCTAATGAAGGGGCTGGGGATTTAGCTCAGCGGCAAAAGCGCCTGCCTGGCAAGCGCAACGTCGTGAGTTGGGTTCCCAGTACCGGAGAAAAACCAAAAAAACAAACAAACAAAAAAAAAACAAACTCTAATGAAGCCAAAAATCCCAGTTTTATTTCTTTATCTATGCAGTGTGCACGGATGTGGTATTTAAAAGAATCATTTTGTTCTAAAATTTACCCTATCAAGAATTTAGTTTAGTCATATTATTATTTTTTTTTTAATTTAGAATTGTCATCTCCTTTCTGGTGCATTTCTAGTAGGCAAATACCTTCAACCTGATTAGAAATATTTTGAGCTCAAAAATAAAACAGGCAGGAGGCTGGGGATTTAGCTCAGCGGCAAAGCACCTGCCTGGCAAGTGCAAGGTCGTGAGTTTGATTCCTGGTACCAGAAGAAAAGACAAAAAAAAAAAAAAACAACGAAAAATCAAACAGGCACACATAAATTATAAATGTCAGGCATTATCAACTCCTCAATTCTATAGGCAGAACAATTTTCATACAGGTAAGAAAATATGCATCAGTTACTCATTTTATCATATTTCAAGCAGATGGTGTTCTTAAGATTTCAATTGGCAAAACAGAAAATTGTAGGGAATTTTATGCCTGTGAGTTTTTCTTCTCTACATTAAACAGGATTTGAGTTATACTCATCAAATAAGGAACTGTACAAAACTGAAAGAGATGGGCCAGGGATATAGCTCAGCATCACAGCACCTGCCTGGCAAGTGCAAGGTCCTGAGTTCATTCCACAATACCAAGAAAAAAAAAAATGCAAGGGAACAATTTCCTTTTCATTTGGACTCTTGCTTGCCTAGTTTATTTACCCATAAAAAGTATTTTCCAATGAAAAATATCAAAAATATATACACAAACATTTGCTAGTAACACAAAATTTTCCATACTTATTTAAATAGTGGATTATTATTACTGCCATTCTATATAGAAAACAGTATTCTTTTCAATATGGTGGGTGACTTCTTCTGATAAGATTTTAATTCTTTAGATAAGCAAATTTTAATGAGACTAACTATTTTCTTTCAGTTTACATTAGGACCATGGATATAGCTCAGCAGCATGAGCATTTGCCTGGCAAGTACAAGGGCCTGAGTTTCATTCCCAGCTAAAAAACCAATAAATAAATAAACAAATTTACATTAGAGCATTCTTACATTGAATTGTGAACTTGTTAACTAAGAGTATTTACAGTGATATTCTTTAGGAGATAATAAAGAAGTAAGACTAAATGAAAAATATATTCTTCAGGTACTTCCCTAAATTACTTGCCATAATATCAGTTGAAAGTTTTTTTATCCCATGAGATAAAATGATAAACCTAGCAAGTATTAAATCAATTTTGAATAAACATGATGGTTGATGAGAAGAATTTGTGGAATTAATACACAATGGAGTGTAAAAAAGGATAAATGAGAGATTTGTAGGTAAAATGGATGCACCTCAAGCCTATAATGTTAAGTGAAATAAATAAGATGCACAAATTTAAATATCACGTGGTTTCTTATGTGAGAAAACCAAAATATTAATAAAAAGCATAATATAGACAATAGGAAGTATGGAAATGATTTCAAACGGGAAGGGAAGCCGGGGGTAATGGTAGACACCTATAATCCCAGCACTTGGAAGGCTGAGTCAGGAGGATTGTCACAAGTTTGAGGCCATCCTGGGCTGCATAGGGAGTGCAAAGCTAGCCTGAAAAACATATAAGACCCTCCTGTCTCAAAAAAGGCAAGGGTACAAACATGGACGGAAGCAAGGAAAGAAATAAAAAGCATTTTAAAAGAGAATCAAAGAAAAATGTAGAAAAAGAGCTTTTTTCAAATGAGAAAGTGGCTGAGAGTTTCAGAGAGCAGGTAGAAATGTGAAGGGTAGGGGAAAAAGAATGAATATGTATTATGCAGATGTACAAGCTCCCCGCAGTGAATGTAATCATTATGTACAGCAAATGTACTAATAAAAATGCATTAATAAAATTAATTTTTGTCCATTCTAATTTCTAAGCTAGATGATTTTATTGAGCAGTGGTAGATTTGAATTATAATTAAAACCTTTTTGATGAAATTAAATTTGATCTGGTATTAGACAGCCGCTTTACTCATAATATGTTGGAAATATACAATGGCACTGATACTTTGGAAAGCATATTGGTAATTCCTTAAAATACTAACTATAGAGTTACCACATGGCCCAACGTATTTCTAAGAGTATTTCTAAGTATGTAATCAAGAGAAATACAAATGTAATTTTCTATGCACAGGAAATTTTGCACAAATATTTATACTTGCAACATTCATAATGGACAAAAAGAGGAAAGAAGCTGAATAACTATTAACTGATGAGTAGATGAATAAAATGTGGCTTGTCCACACAATAACAGTGTTTTATTGTAAAAGAGAATAGACAATAAATGCTCTAATACACATCAAGTTTAAAGCACATTAAGTGAAATCTTATCACATATCGTTTGCTTCTATAATATCAAATGTCCAGAATAAAACTACACAAAAAAACTTATTTATTGCCAGGACTTAGGGATGGGCACAAAAACTTTTACAGGGTGACAAAAATGCAACATAATTGAATCTTGATAATAAGCTGCACAACTTATGTAAATCATTGAATTATACTCTTAAAATAGATTTTAAATGTATTAAAACTTCAATTAACCTGTGAAACATAAATTACAATCTTAAAATTCAATCTGAGGGACCCTGTGAAAATGTGAATACAAAAAGTGGAATTATTTTTCAAATTGAAGTGTTCAAGTGAAAATCTGCACAGAAGTTAATCTTCAGAAGTTTACCCCTCATTTCAAATTTCAGTATTTAAGATCTTCAACAAATGTAATAATTATATACTGAAATATTTTAGAGTTGCAAAAATCTTGATGAAATTTTATACTACATCGTAATCAAATTTCCAGCATTTGTACATTTTGTGATGTAAAATTTTAAAAGCTTCCTTATTTTTATTACTTTTGTCATATCTATAAACTTTACTCTCTCTTTACTTCCAAAGTCTTTTCATTATTTTCTAGAAATATTTTTAGCATTCTCACAATATAAAGGCTGGTACTTTCTTAGTAGAAAACATTTCTACTTAATATTCTCTATAAATGGGCTTTTACCTTTCTGTGTGTCATGGTAGATACATTGTGTCAACTTGAGAATTCTAGAAGCTTAACTAAGTAACTCAGCAGTTCTGCACCTGGGATGAAGAGGACATGCCCTGTGTCCACCTTAGAATTTCAGAAGTTTAACTAAGTGACTACACAGTGGGCAAGGGTCCTTATTTTGTGAGCATCCTGAGCCTGTGCAAGAGGAGGGCACAGAGATGGTGTGGATATGAAGAACCCGCCCCCCACTGGGTGGATAGACTGCATACAATAAAAGGGAAATAAGGAAGGACTGATTCTTTAGAGGAGCTCCAGTCTTCACATAGAGCTTGGATGTTTTCCTGTCTCCTGGTTTCTGGCACAGACTGTTTGTCTTCTCCCTGGGACTCTCCAGCCTTCCTTCATAAACTCTTGAGCTTTCTGGTGCAGACCCATCAGCCTCCTGATACGGACTTGCATTGAACACTGCAGTGTATTCTAGACCTTGCACTGGACTCTTTAGCCTCCAGCATGCAGATACCCTCTGCGTGCTTCCTTATCCTTCTCTTTGACTGACCATCATAAGCCAATCTTGTAATTACGTATACATTTGTATATCTTGTGTTACATCTGTTTCTCTAGTGAACCCTGACTGATACACTGTACAATAAAAGAAAAACAGGCAGTGACTTCAACATGCAGTAAGTTTCTGCCCATTTATATGTACAAATTTCACTCACCATTGAGTTTACACCTTTTTTTTTTCATTTTTAACTATAGTAAGCATGGGAATATACTGCTTATGTGTTTTATAATGATAAAATAAGTAACTTGAACCGAATAAGTATCTTATTTAATGATTTATAATAACTCCACAGAAATTAATCCTCAGAGTAAGTATAGTTGACCCCTACTGAGGATGAAACAGGAAGTTTTGTAAACACATTAAAATTTCTCACCTGTTATTTAATCTCAAAGACATTTCCATAAGATAGTATCCACTGAACAGACAATACCTGAGGCACAATCAGCCCATTACCACACAGCAAATAATTGTATAGTCATTAGTAAAATTCAATAGTTTTAATTGCAAAGCCATGGTCCCACTATAAATGTTGCCTATTATTTTATTCTAAATTTTCAGGCTGATATACAAAATAATTTGACTTCGAAAAATTTACTAAAAATTCTTTCTTCCAATTGTGCTTCAGTACTCTACATACCCACTGAAAAATGATGATTCCATTTTATAGCCTATATATAGGAAGACACTAACCATGGTTTTAATTAATTATTTTTCTTTCTATCATAGATCCTTAAACATTCCTCTAGAAATTTCATCCCAGGTAAGTAGATTAGTTCTCAGGAGAAACTCACCTCAATTCCACATTTCATAAACCCAGTTTCCCCAAGATATTTTAGTTGGCTCTTTGGAATTTTTAGCATGAGAAAGAGTATTCCAGTTAACTCAATCCAAATAGCTACTACAGTTAATATGTGAGCTACTATCTAATAACTTAGAAATGTATCAGTCATTAAAAAGTTACAATTTACAGTGATAGATCTATTATTTTATCATAAGTGGAAGTACTGAATCAATAAATGTGAACCATGTCAACAATGCTATCTTGTTTTTCAATGCACAGGTAAAAGGACAGGTATCTGCATGCAAGTGCTGATGCCTTATAGAAATATATTATTATATCAGTATGTTCTTGTTATACCAGATGGTATTTGAAATCAGTTTCAGAGATGATGATGTTTCTTAAGGCTCTGATTTGTAATTCATTGCTTTAATATCAAGTAACAGTATATTCTTGATGAAGAGATTATCTACAATACTATTGTATAATTATTCATATTTCAAAAAATATTCTCAAGCAGAAGGACAGATAAGCAATAAATAGTACTATAAAATGCCACAAATAAAAGGGTTTATTGAATTTCTGTGAAGTTTCCCATCTAGGAGCTAGAGTTCTCATGCATTTAGGCACTACTTTGTCTTTCTGGAGTGTAGAATTTCTGTGATAGTTTTTGATAACAGATGTTTGCCATCATAAAGCAAAGAATGCAATGTGGAAATTCAATGCTTTTTTTCTGCTATAATGAATTATTTCTTAGAAAAGACAGTACAATAAAATCTGACTTGTGCCCCAGCTTTGTTCTCTGTAACTAAATGTGTCAAGGTAAGAATTTATTGAAATAAAAGTGGATCAGTTAACTTCTCTGTGTCTCATTTTGTCTGATCAAGGAAGAATAATGCTAACAGCAACAAGAACAAAGCTGTAATAAATTTGGAAAACACTGAGACAAATAGTGCACTTAGTATTTTATCACACATTATTTCATTAAAGTTGGTAGAATTAATTATATCAACTTTACACTTACATCAAAGTAAGCTAATAATTAATGTAATATTTAAATTTAGACACTTTGCCAGAGCTATGTTCTCCAATCCAAGTTAACACTGCCTAAGTGCATACTTATTAGCTATAAATGTTGCAAAATTTTAACAGACTGTTTTCCTTTCTGCTGTAAATTACTTCTGGCAACATGTTCTAGTAGTGCTCTGCAACTATTTATCCCCCCTGATATCAATATATTTTACTGGAAATTCTAAAATGACACAGCTGCCATAGAAATGTCTCATAGAACTGTATCACATATAATAACTATCAGGCATAATCATCTCTTCAGAGAGACTGCATAAAATTATATGCTAGCTATATGCAAAGACACAGTGTCTAATGAGAATAGCTACCAACCATCTTTTTCTTTTCTTAAATTGCACCTAGGGAAATTGGCCTACAGCATCACACACCACACACTGTCTTTTGTTTTCTGTGGTGTGAACATTCAGCAACTTTAAAAGATATTGCTAAACGTGTACTTCTTAGTGAAAAATATTTAAGATCATTGAAAGCCTGAGAATGGATTTTTGTGATTTAAGAATGTGATTCATGCACAATAATTACAAAGGAGAGTAAATCTGATGAGTTCATGGCAGTTGTACTTAAAAATTCAGAGATGAGTTAAGATAATCCAAATTGAATTTCTTAACAATCCAATAAAGTACATAAGCAGGATAATTCTATTACAAGATAGTCCATTCCTTAGAAATCTCCAAGATACAATCTGTTAATACCGGGAACCGTTGTTAGGAATACTGAGTCAGATTCACCACAATGCATGAACAAGTCCCAGGTAATAAACTGTTGCTTTCGTAGCATATTCTCCTGCTTGAGACCATTTTGGTTTATTTTACTGCCTTGAAATTTGGCAGTAATGCACTAAATGTCCTCAGACTGCATCTTCATAGGTTAAACAAAGATTTTAGATGATTACTAAATCAGAATAATTTAGACAAAAACTTCTTCCAAATTTATACTGATGGTTACTTTAAATTATTTAGGGACTACCATTTGCAAGACTGTTGCCCATTCATGTGATTCTTTTAACCATATTGGCACAGGTCAAGTGCTTATTTTATTGGCAAGTATTTGTTCAGAAAAAGTAGAAAACAAACTTTTTCACATAGCAATAGTGAAATGGAATAAGTGCTCAGCTTTGGGAAACTTAGAAAAGATACAGTAGCATGGAGGTAGTCTTTATTTATTAAATATTTTAATGTTGTGCTCAGAAATTATAAATGTCATTTAAATCAAGATTTAGTTTTTTCTGTATCTAGGAAATGTTTAATTTTTTTATCCTCAAATTATATACTCTGTGTTTATTTTCATGCAAGCATAACAATTATAAGCTTACATAGTAAAATGTCTGGAAAGTCAATATATTTATTCATGTCTTGGTTACTTTTCTCTTCTTGCTAAGACAAAATACTCGATGGCCAAAATTAAGGAAGGAAAGGTTTATTCAGCTTGCAGTTTGTAGAAATTTCAGTTCATAATCAGCTGGCTCCAAGGCATGGTGGAATGGCACAGGGCAACACTTTAAAGCAGAAGAAGACAGCAAAAGTAGAAAGAGAAAGAAGGGAAGAACAAGCCTCCCCTTTCTCCCCACACTGCAAGCAGGCGACCCCCATCCAAAAGGTAGATAGCACTCACACAATCTCCATGCCCTCCCCCTGCACAGGTATAATATGAACACAAAGTAAAGACACCATTCCCCACTCAGCCACCTAGTCAACTTTCTAAACTTCTCAAATTGACACAATGAGCAACATCCCAGAACTGTAAGGGCATGTCTTTTCACACCAGAATGCAGAACAGTGAAGCCACTCAACCAAGCTTCCAGACTCAAGTTGACACAATGTATCAATCATAACAATACATTATAAACTATCATATAACTTTTGAAGCCAAATTTGACTATATCTCATTGTGTATTTAAATTGAGACATATTTCAATAAAAAGGAAACACTGTACCATACCAGTAAACACATAGCTTAAGAAAATTAATAGACTAACTCAAAGATTATTTTATCCTACTGTTGCCATATGTTTTATAAACTTAATCTTTGTTTATATGAGTAATTTTTACCCACAGTAGAGGATGCAAAGCAACAGCTATGAAGCATCTCCCGTATTTCAGGGTCTAAATTCTAAACTATACCATCTTACTCCCAAACTCGTGTTTTTCCCCATTAGCCATGCTGCCTTTCTTCAAAAGGAGAAGAAATAGAATAGCAAAGTGTTACCAAAGTACATGTATAACTCCTATATCAATTTCCTTTTTTTTTTTTTTTTTTTCGTACCAGGAATCAAACTCAGGACCTTGAGCTTGCCAGGCAGGTGCTTGTGCCAGAGACCTATATCCCTGGCCCATAACTCCTATATCAAATAAATAGGAAGCTGTAATTAATAAGAATATAGACTTATCAAATAACACTTAGGTAAAAAAAAGGAGAATCTGTAGTAGAAGCCATTTAGAAAAATAATAGGAGGAAAAAGAGTTTTGAGAAAAAAGATAAAATTAAATATTTCTGATTACTATTAATAGCAATTTCTTTTTATCTAAACATTTTGTCCTTTAAAAGATCAGGATATTCAAACTCTCAAATCATTATTTATTTGAAGAAATTATATATCTAGAACCTTAGTGTGAATCATTATAATATTTAATATACAAGCAAAACTGAAATATTCATTCTCTCCCATCTCCACTCAAGCTTCAGATGCACTACACAGTTCCCATCACATCATCTCAGCTAAGAAGCAAATGTAACAATTTACCACAGCTTTCTTTTCCAAATAACAGTCAGTTGATGGTATTTTTCACAGGAGTTTGACATTAAGAGCTACTGCTTCCTTCTCTTACTGCTGTCACTTTTGTTTGCCTCAGCTTCATCTTAGTGCACAACTTCCTGCTGTTTTAATTATGGTATGTCTTGTTTCCTGCAAAAGCATTACGAAAGTGAATAATAATATTTTATATTGCTAGTTTTATCTTACTAATGTTTTCATGTGTTTCATGAACTTAATCTTTGTTTACATGAATAATTTTTCCCAGAATGAAGGATCCAAGGCAATAGCTATGAAGCATCTCCTGTATGCCAGTGCTGTGGCTGTGCAGTGTATTTTTAATACATCAGTTTTTGTCTAACATAATCATACTAGCAATGCATTAGCTACCATCAGACAGACATATTCTTTTCTAGCAAATATGAATAAGTAGCCAATGTCTTATCTTAGAAAAAACTCTTTACTTTTCAGGTAATATATAATTAATTAAAGCAGGAAATAAAGGTTTCCAACTTTATTGCTCTGATTTTAATATTGAATAAGAAAATCATATATTCTTTAAGAAACTTAAATATGTGTGCCTTCAGCTCTGTTTTATATGCAAAATTATATGTAGGCATGTATTAAAATTAATTATAGGCAAATTTCTGTCTTATGTGTTATTTTAGATTTGCCATCAAATGGCAAATTATTCTTATTTAAATTATTCAAATTATTCCTTTATTCTGATGTTGATTTATAACAAAATATTTATATTTAATTCTTAATTTTCTTCGTTTTATTTTTTGAAGAAGGGTCTTGCTATGTAGTGCAGGCTGGCCTTGGAGTCACAATGTAGCCCAGCATGGCCTCAAACTGATAGAAATCCTCCTGCTTCCACCTCCGGAGTTCTGGGATTACAAGTATGTACTACCACACCTAGTCAAGTATTAGTTTTGTATAATTTCTAAACTATCGAGTAATTATTATGCATTCTGAGAAGCTTGGTGCATGCTGACCAAGAACAGGTCCTGTGCTTCTGAGTTAATATTAATATTTCTTTAGGCATCTTTTTTCCTCTTCAGCTATATTTGAATTCACATGCTCTTAAGATCATGCTAGCTCAGACCAATACTTCCTCAGTAAGGGCTGTTTTTGAAGTGTTGTCTATTCATTACAGTGCCAGCATAAGTTAAACAACAGTTTAGGTATGATTTACTCTTTAGCTATGAATCAAATATTTAATATCCACATGTAAAAGTAGATGATTCAACTGATCTTTATGTCAGGAGTTTTGCTATTAAATGAATAAGATATCTGTTTCTAAAGATATTCATATTGTTTAAAAAATGTATTTCTCATTGTGAAAAGGTCAACAAGAGGTAGCTCTCAATTGGCTGAAAAAATAACTATAGTAATAATAATAACCCATAAAGTGAAGGCAGATGTTTACTTCTGAAATTCACTTTTGAAAGTCATTTTTTGTTCTTGAGTGTTTTCTGTTTTGTGACATTCAACTCATACCAGGCATTTCGGAGATATTGTGAAAATTCAACTATGAAACTGTTGAATATATGCTCTGATCTAGACTCACAGAATTCTCTAAATCACCTCAAGCTCATACACTCAATTTTATGTCTAAATCCTCCCTACATCGCTCAGGTCTCTCTGTTGTCACAGATTTCTGACTTTGCCTTTTACACTTGTAAATTCTCCCTTTAGGAAATGCATGTTCGAAAGCAAAGGGTTGTGCTATAATTCCTCAAGGAAAACCAACCAGAAATACATTTACTTCCTGCATTATACTTTTTACACATTCAGATACAGAATAAACATTTATGTTTTGGAAAACATAATAAGAAGTAGGAAAAACCACCGTTGTTTTTCATTTTTTTGAGACAGGGTCTTACTGTATAGTTCAGGTTCGCCTTTATCTCACTATGTATCCCAGGCTGTCTTTGAACTCATGGCAATTCTCCTGCCTCAGCAACCTGAATGCTGGGAATGCAGGTGCACCACCTGCCTGCCTAAAAATTAATTTCTTTCAATGCATTATACTTCAAAATTAAACACTGCTAAATGTGAATACCTAAAGTTGATTCTTCAGCATAGGATAGTCGTTTGAATGATAAATTATTTGGACAGGCATGTGAAAAAGAGGAATACAATTTGAAACATTTTACAATACAGGTTTCATTTAAAGTTTAATTTTTCTTCCTTATCCCAAAAAATACTTTAGCTGAATATCAAATATAAGATATATAAATTGGAGAAGTTACCATCAATAAACAGTCCCTATAAAGGTGTAATATCAAAACTAGAAATGTCTCACAAAACAAATACATTAAATACCTAGATTCACCATTAAAGAAAATTATACACAAGACAGTGAACAGAACTACCAGAACAAAGGAAACTGGAATTACTTGCTCCTTCCGTTTCTTGGCATTTCTATAGTCTAGTATTGATATTGATGGCTGTAATGATCTAAGGGCTTTTAGAAACTAAAAATGAAGTAAAGTACTTTATAGAATTCTTTTTTTAATATATAACCTCTACTTAGGCAAAATTACCAAACAATTATATGAATAAAACATTAAATATTTGATCATTTTATATTTATTTCTATAAATTAAAGATAAATATAAATTAATCTATTCATCATATTGATAAAGCCTGCATTTCTCCTAAGTAAATTGCCATAGAGATTGTGTCAAATTTATAAAACTTGTATGTTCTGAGTTTTAAAATTTTACTTTTCAGAGTATTGAAGTGATTTAAATTTTAAAGAAAAAGATAAGTAAAAATAACTTGAATGAACTTACTAGGAATGGGCTGGCAATTAAGCTCAGCAGCACAGAGCTTGCCTGGCTAGCACAAGCTTGTGAGTTCAATTCCCAGTACTGGAAAAAATAAATAAATAAATAAATAAAACAAAAAAGAAGAAAAAGAAGAAACTTGCAAGGAGATATTAAAGAGATTTAGAAAGACTTTTCATGGTAGTAAAGAAATGTAAGTGTCTGTGTTCTTCTCAGGAATATTGGAAAGATTCAGTTAGAAAATCCATTCTAGGAGCCCAGCGCGCCTTGCGCTGAGACAGCAAGTACTCCGGGAGTGGCAGGGTTCCTGGGTTCGAGTCTGTGCTGGACACATGACACCACAATTCCCAGCTGAAACGTGCAGAGAGAGCCAGGTACTTCCCACCTAATTTCTGAGGGCACAATGCACAAACAAAGACCCCACCGACATTACAGACTGAGTTGCTGCCGCGGCAGAGAGGCCCAGAGGATGGGCGGGGCAAGCAGGCTCCCTGAGCCCCAAGCGCCTTGTGCCGAGACAGCAAGTACTCCAGGAGCAGCAGGGCTCCTGGGTTCGAGTCTGTGCTGGATGCACACAACCATGATTACCAGCTGAAACGCGTGGAGAGAGCCAGGCACTTCCCATCTAATCCCTAAGGGCCGAATGGGCGAACAAGGACCCCGCCGACATTACAGACTGAGTCTCTGTGGTGGCAGAGAGGAGATCCAGACTGAGAGCCCCAGGGGACTTCTCTGCCTGGGGGCTGGGCGAGCAGGCTCTCTGAGCCCCAGATGCCCTGCATCAACAGAGCAAGTACTGCGGGAGCTGCAGGGCCCGTGGATTCGAGTCTGTGCTTTGCCTTTGCCCAGACCCTCTAGCAACTCGAAGGCTGGGGAAGTCTGTGACTGCTACTCATCTGGGATGAATCTGGTTACTGTATGAGTCCTGAAAAGAGTGGAGACACAGATTTAGGTGGGTCACAAACTGTAGACCCTGCAGTTTGTGTCCAAATTATGCCTGTACCCTAAACTGCCTGGAGACATAGGTCCACGGGACAGGGATTGTCGCACCAGTGCAATCTGAGTCATGTCTTCCAAGTGCACGTGCACTGAACTGCAAGGGGACGCTGGACCAGAAGGTCGGGCATCAACAGACACAAGTGCTCACCTCAGAGAACGAGGATAACTAGATAAATATCAAAAACTGCAGGAAAACACAAGGCTACGTAGCGCAACTCAGAGGTCACCCAGAGGAAAACCTGAACAACGGGAAAAATAGGAACACTACTGGTCTTGGCTGAGCAGCTACTGAAAGGGAAACTGAGCTTTCTGCAACCAATAGCAAACATGTCAAAACAAAAGACTAAAACATAATCCCAGAACTCCACCCCAATCAGAACAAGACCAGGAGACATCAACATAGGAAAACTTGGTAATCACATGCCTGAAATAGCTGAAATGATTGCAATGGAGGTAAAGAAATATCTCCATAAGGCCATAGAAGAGATGCGATCAGAAATAATTTCTCAG
>NW_004955525.1:3839423-3847245 GCF_000276665.1 Chinchilla lanigera | reverse complement strand
GTAAAGGGTAACTGGGATATGGGAAAAGAGAAGGGAAAGAAGGAGAAAGTTTGTATGTTTGTATATGCAGGATAGTTAACATGGCTGTTGTACTGTCTTGTATTTCTTTGCTGAAAGAAACTGTCAATGAGTCCTTGGTTGATCAGCTTTTTATGTCTATATCTGTTATGAGAAAACACTTTTAAGATACCAATCTGTAATATAACAAGCATTGTTAATTCCCTACCCCTCTGTTGGTAACTCCATACTTTCTGTACTGTTCTTTTGCTATTTTGTAAAATGTTGTGTGTCTGTTAATATTTTCCTCCTTTTATTTTTAAATTAAAAAAAAAAAAAGAAAATCCATTCTAATGTGCCGCCTCTTCAACTTCCCCATTAATACAGTCAAGAGAGTTCAAGTTTGATATTATATTTAGTTTATTCCAATGACAATATAAATGAAATAAAAAATAGTGTGTTGTGCTGTGTATGTATTTCAGTATTAGAGCACCTGCCTAGGAAGCTCATGACCTTGATATTGATCCTCACCAAAATTAAAAGAAATAGGCTGATGCTGAAGTTAAGTGAATAAATAGTTCATTTAAAAATTGCAATCACTATTTAATGTTATATTTTTTCATTTCTTTATTTAGAATTATATAGGATTGGTCTATGGGATAGCAGGGCCCAATAGAGTAATGTAAGTCCTTGCTCTGTGCGTCCTCCTTTTTCTCTGGGAAAGCAGGTCCTGTGAGAGGAGAGTGAGACCTTAGAACCTATTCTGTACTTCCTCTTTTATCTGTGGGACAGCAGGACCTCTGAGAGGAGAGTTACCTGTGTTTGCACTTCTTCATTATTTCTGGGACAGCAAGGCTTGCAAGAGGTATGTAAGGATGCACTTTTCAGGTAGCTGGACAGGAACCCCAACACCTGAGACCAGGACAACAGCCAGGCCCCTAGTGCACAGGTGCACACATGTTTTTGGAGGGCAGAGTAATAAGCAAGACCAGCAACATGGAAGAGTCTAAATCAACAGCCAGGAGCCAATGGTTGCACTCTGGAGAACTCTACCAACAAAAGTCCAGTCCCAACTCCCACATCCAGAGGCAAAGATCAGTTCCATACCCAGCATATTTCTGGAATTAGATATGGACACTACCACAAAACTGTAAACACCAGAGGTATTTTACTACTTTCATTCTCCCTTGTTTGTCTGATTGGCTATCCCAGTCTGGTTGGATGTAATCTAGTTTTGTTTTCTATTCTGTAGTTAATTTTGGAGTTGGGTGTTTTTGCTTTTTTCTGTGCTCTCTTTCTGTGGTCTCCTTTTTCTTTCTTTCTTCTCTTCTTTTTCATTCACTTTCTATTTCTTCCTTCCTTCTCTTTTCAATGTTTAGATTTACCTTTCCTTTTCACTCTCTTATATAGATGCTCCTTTTTCCTCAACTATTTTTTGAATTTAAGCCTTCAACTGAGTAAATACTGTCTCCGCCCTTTCTGATTACTCTTTCATCTTTAATTTTTACCTCCTGTATCCTCAAGTTTCCCAAAACTTGGGTGATCATTCATTATTATCCAGCCTTGACTCTACTATATTTGACCTCAACCATCACTTCAGCCTACCTCCTACCCAACTTAATCCCCCCCCATAGAAAGGTAAAATCACCTGATTAAGAAGAAAATCACTGTATACAAGTGCATAGTATATGTTTGATTTTGTTATATGATTTAAAGTTTTGCTCCTGTTGTCAGAGGTGACAGGTTAATGAATAAATACTGATAAATTATGCTAACCATAAACCTGTCACCTATTAGTAGTTAAGCTGTTCTTGAAACAATTGCTATTATTTACTGTACTACCTTTCCCAGGATGTCATACATTTTATAAACAGTTTTTCTCCCCTGTATGACAATACAGTGATTGTATGAGGTCATAATCATTACCACAGCCCAGTAACAAAGGATTGGGAACTAAGCCAAATACTAATCATGCAATTTTTAGAAATTAGAAAGGCAGGGTCATAAGAAACCAACTACTTCTAGAAGACATATCTTTGAGAACAGACATACTCTAGGGAAACCTCAGTAATAGAAATAAAACTATATTTCATAAGAACCTGGTAAGTAACAACATAGAAAACAAAATAAAAAAGAGAGAAGAGAAAAGGACAAGACACGGAAGCAAAATGCAACACAAGACACCAAACCCACACAGGACAAGCCTGGAACACAAAGAGATAAAGAAATTTGGAGTCAAATACTGGAACTTCTTGAAATGATAGCAGCAGAAGTGACAAAATCAGTAGAAAAAGCTATGAAGAAAATAATCCCTCAGGTAAAGAAAGAAATGAAGCTTAAAATCAAAGGTATTAGACAAGACATAGATAAAAGAATAGGTGAGCTTAGAAAAATGATGGAAACAGAAAGTGCCCAGCATAGGAAAGAAATGGAATCCATGAAACAGATCCAAAGAGAAATACAAGAGATTAGCTCTTTCATTGAAAGTATGCTTAACAAGTGGAATGAAGGAGAGGACAGGATTTCAGATTACAAAGACAGAATTGCAGCTAGAGAAAATGAAAAGAAAGATATCATAAAAATAGCAAGAGACCATGAAAAATCATTCCAATAGCTACACAATGAAGCAAAGAAAAACAGCAGAAGACCACTTGCAGTCATTGAGAAAGCAGGGGACAGCAAAAATGCCATAAAAAACTCTTCACAGAAATAATGGCAGAAAATTTCGCAAAAGTGGATAAAGAATTTTACATACAGCCAGGTGGTGTCACATGCCTGTAATTCCAGCACTCGGAAGGCTGAGACAGGAGGATCATTTTGAGTTCTAGGCCAGCCTGGACTACAAAGTGAGCTCAAGACCAGCCTGCACTGTGTAGTGAGACCCTGTCTCAAAAAAAAAAAGAAAAAAAAAAAAAAAAGAATTTGACATATAATGAAGTATATAGAACTCCAAATATTCATGACAAAAATAGAATTACACCAAGACTGATAATAATCAAGACTCCAGAAATTCAGTACAAGAACAAAACATTAAAAGATATTAGAGCAAAAAAAAAACCAGGCCACTTATAAAGAAAAGCCCATCAAAATCAAATCAAATTTCTCCACACCAACCTTCAAGTCAAGAAGAGGTTTCATTCAGTATTTCAAATCTTGAAAGAAAACAATTTCAACCCAGATTGATGTACTCTGCAAAACTATCTTTCAAAATTAATAGAGAAAAAAGATACATCCATGCCAAAGAAAGGCTGAAGATATTTTTGAAAACCAAACCAAAGCTACAAAGAGTACTAGAAGACATTCCAGATAGATATAAAAATGAACACAATTTCAAGAACAACAGAAAAAAAACCATCAGAGGAAAAGCAATTAAACAGAGGAAAAATGTAGGAAAACAACAGGAGGAAAATACCATGATCAAGGTAAGCCAACACATATCAGCTATAATCATCAAGGTAAATGGTCTCAATTCACTAATCAAAAGACACTGGCAGAGTGAATCAAGAAACAAGATTCAACAATATGTTATATATAAGAAACACATTTAACATGAAAAGAAATCCATAGACAGAAAACCAAACTGTGGAAAACAATCTTCCATGAAGCAGGAACCCAGAAAAAATCAGAGGTAGCTGTTCTGTTTGCAGACAATGTGAACTTCAAACCAAGAATGATGAAAAGGGATAAAGAAAGTCACTACATATTTGTTAGGGCAAAACATCAAGGGGAAGGTATAACAATCATATATGCACCAAATACAGGAGCACTGAACTATATAAGAAAATTATTAATAGACCTGAAAAGTTTAAAAAGTAATAACACAATTATAAAGAGAGATCTCAATACCACATTGTCACAAAGAGATAGAACAACTAGACGAAAAAATCAGCAAAGAAATTACAGAATAGAACCAAATTTCTGAACAAATAGATTTAGTAGATGTTTTTAGACTGTTCCACCCAACATCATCAGAATACACATTCTTCTCAGCTGCACATGGAACATTCTCTGAAATAGACTATATAGTAGCCCACAAAACATGCTTAAGTAAATATAAAACAATTGAAATTATCCCATGCATATTATCTGATCAAAGTGAAATGAAATTAGAAATTAATCACAAAAAACACAAAAACCCAATAAACATATGGAAATTAAATAATACTCTCAAAAACAACCAAATGGGTCACAACGAAAATAAATGAAGAAATTAAACTATATCTACAATTACAAGAGAATACAGATACAACATGCCAGAACTTTTGGGAATCAAGGAAAGCAGTCCTAAGAGAGAAATTTATAGTGGTGAATTCCCACATCAGGAAAACACAACAAGCAAAAATAAACGACCTAATGTCAAACCTCAAGCATCTAGCAAAAGAGGAGCAAGACAAACCCAAAGCCCATAGAAGGAAAGAAATTATAAAGAGCAGAGCAGAAATTAACACAATGGAGACCAAGAAACTAACACAAAGAATTAAATAATTGAAGAGTTGATTCTTTCAAAAAATAAATAAGATGGATAAAAACTAAACCTACCTTATTAAAAAAGGAAAGACTCAGATTCATGCATTGAGGAATGGTAAAGGTGAAGTCACTACAGATCCTGTGAAAATTCAGAAGATCATCAATACTTACTTCAAAAATCTGTACTCTTGGGGCCTGAGGATTTAGCTCAGCAGCACAGTGCCTGCCTGGCAAGCGCAAGGTCGTGAGTTCAATTCCTGGTACCAGAAAAAACCAAACAAACAAAAAAATCTGTACTTTTATATGATGGAAAATACAGAAGAAATGGACAGATTCTTAGATACATATGAATTACCAAAGTTGAATTAAGAAGACATAAACATTCTCAGTAACCCAATATCAGTTAATAAGATAAAATGTAACTAAAAACTTACCAACAGAAAACAGCCTAGACCCTGCTGGATGCACTGCTGAATTCCACAAGAAATTTAGAGAAGATTCTATGCCAATAATTTCCAAACTCTTTAATGAATTTGAAAGTAAAGCAATACTCCCTAACTCAGTCCTGGAGGGAAGTATTACTCTGATACTAAAACCAGAGAAATATCCAACCAAAAAAGAGAACTACAGGCCAATCTCCCTAATGAACATAGATTCAAAAATTCTCAATAAAATACTAGCAAACAACATTCAACAAATCATCAAGAAGATTATATGCCCTGACCAGATGGAATTTAACTCATGAATTCAGGGATGGTTCAACATATGCAAATCAATAAATGCAATACACTATATCAACAGTCAAAGACAAAGTTAACATGATCACCTCAATACATGCAGAGAAAGTTTTGATAAAGTCCAGCACACATTCATGATAAATGCACTAGAGAAAATAGGAATAGATCATCTGTCATGGTTTGGGGGATATTTTGCAAGGGAGGACAATATAGTATCAGGCACATATTTTATAAAATTATTTATAATAGTCACACAAAGAATGATATACAAGACAGTGTAGGAAATCTATCCACACACTATAGACCAGGAATCCAGCTGATGGCCTGGATCCCATGATAATGTACTACATGAGTCCCGCTCAATACCTAGAGTCCATAACAGTGCCTCCCACAAGTGCAACTGGTAGCCCAGAGCCCATAACAATATTTCATGCAGGCCTGTTTCACGGACTTTCTATATTTCACCACTTATCTTTGGGCCTTCCCAGCACAGATCCGTGAAAGAGGCCTGCGTGAAAGAAGGCCCAAAGATCAGTGGTGAAATCTAGAAACTCTGTGCCAGCAGGATGAAGGATTTGTACTAGCAGACTGAGGGATCTGCACTGGAGCCAGGAAGCGATGCTCAGAAGAACCAGAGCTCCCCCAAAATGTACCACAGCCATCTTCAGCAACAGTGAGGTCCTGAGCTCCCCCATTGATCAAGATGGCTGAGTTCCCATCAGGGAGCCAATGCAGAAAGCTTCTCCAGGAGACCTGCAGTGCACCATCTTCCCCTCTGGTGCAAGGAAATGATGCTCAAAGTGAGCACAAGTGCTCCCCCAAAGTGAACCAAAGCCATTCTTAGTGC
Organism: Chinchilla lanigera; assembly: GCF_000276665.1. NCBI lineage: Eukaryota > Metazoa > Chordata > Mammalia > Rodentia > Chinchillidae > Chinchilla > Chinchilla lanigera. The sequence continues at coordinate 3,841,197 of NW_004955525.1, read as the reverse complement.
CAACAAGCTTCCGTACTCCTTAGAGGATGAAAACAGTGAAGTTCATCAGGAAAGCCAACATGACAAGCTCTTCCAAAAGAACAAACAGCTCCTTACAGCTTCTACCAGCTCCCAAGAGTGTTTCTCTGCTCCCAACAGACTTTCTCAGCTCCCAACAACCTCCTTCTTCTTCTCCAGTTCTGTCTCTTATGCTGCTGGTAAGAATCGCTGGGTGGGCTTCCCACACCCAGCACCATGCTTACTCAGCTCAGCTGGGTGTTATAAATTGACCACCATTTGTCAATCCACGACATGTTCTTTACCTCAGTGTTATAAAAGCCATCTATGACAAACCAATTGTAAATATCATACTAAATGGACAAAACTGAAATCTATAACTCTGAAATCAGGAACAAGATAAGAATGTCCAATATCACCACTCTTCTTCAACATATTAATGATGTCTGAAACCTAAGAATTAATTTTTCTCCAAAAGTTAATTCATGGATTCCCTGAGTACAAGAATCCATTAATCTTAACTCATTATCCCACTATGTGCTTACAAAAACTGTTTGCCCTGGCTGTTTCTGAATTTTGGGAGTTTCTCCTATAATTGTTCATCTCCCTTTCTGAGTCACCTTTCAACTGGTACTTCAAACAAAGACTATGGCTTTTATTTCTGAGGTTCCATGAAGCCAATTAACAAACCTGGATAACAGATGGGGAAAAGGACTCTTAAATAGTAGGCAGTTTGCACTGGGTCATAATAGATAGCAAAGTTGGTGTCATCTGCCCTCTAATTCTACCCAGTGAGAAAACAAGCCTTCCAGGAAAACTTTAGGGAGTTACAAGAACCCACTGGTACTCACATTGGCTGACATGTACACTTTTGGATTCCAATTTCAATTGGTGTTTTTGTTCAATTGCCATACTTAAAATATGCCTTTTGAATTGTACTACTTCTTAAACTGTGATTACAGAGTTAACTTGCTGTTTTATTTTTTCTGCTCATGCCAAGAAAAAGATGCTTTTCAAAGTGATTCCGAAGCTTGTTGGCCAGCCTATCTAACTTAGGATATAAACATCTATAAATAACTCTGAGACAAAATGATAAAAGTGTAGTAAAAGAACTTTAAAATTATAGTGGCAGACTCAGCCCTGCACAACCTGCGCCGAGAGAGACAGTGTTCCAGGACCAGCTGGACTCCTGGGCTCCAGTCTGTGCTCGCCCACACCAGCACGTTCCCAACTGAAATGCACCTAGAGAGCCAGGTATTTCATAGCCACTCCCTGAGAGCAGAGAGCTCACACCAGGACCCCACCGCCATTACAGACGGAGTCCTGGCCTCCCTGATCCCGTGGCAGAGAGGCGGTTTTCACTCGGAAGCCCCAGGGTCTTCCCTGGCTGCGGGCTGGGCGAACAGACTTAACCCTGCATGCCTTGCGCCAAGTGAGGGAGTGCTCCAAAAGGTGCTGACCCGAGGTTCAAGTCTGAGCTTTGCCTTTGCCCGGATCCCCTAGCCAGTCGAAGGCAGGGAAAGTCTGTAACCTATACCCATCTGGGCTGCATCTGGTTCCTGTATGTATTATGATCTGACTCAAGACATAGATTCAGGTGGTTCAAAAACTGTAGATCCTGCAGTTTGGGTCTGAATTATGCCTGTACCCTAAATCACCTGGGGGCATAGGTCAACGGACCGGGATTGCCACACCAGTGCAACCTGAGTCAGGTCATGCACGTGCCCTGAACTGCAAGGGGACACTGGATCAGATGGTTGGCCATCAAATGACACAA
>NW_004955525.1:3826070-3834742 GCF_000276665.1 Chinchilla lanigera | reverse complement strand
TGTGCTTGTGATATGTTGTAAAATGTTGTATGTCTGTTAACGTTTCCCCCCTTTTATCTTTAAAATAAAAAATAAATAAATAAATAAAATTATAGTGGCTACTAGGCTTGTTACAAAAGAAAGTGAGTAAGTTGGACTGAGAAGTTAATATAAAAAAGAAACATGAAAGCATATTTGGTATATGTTGTTGTCAGGGTTTTCAAGGGAATAGATTTAATACAGAAAACAAAATTTATAGGATTATTTTATTATATTTACCCCAAAAGTCAAATGAAGAAGAGTTTAAAAGATCTTTCCATGCACTAGAGACCCAAAGAATCCAGCTGATTGCCTGAATCCCATGGTAATGTCCTGCATGAGTCCAGCTGGAGGCCTAGAAACTATGCCAATGTTTCACTCAAGTCTGTATCAAGGATCTGCACTGGGAAGGCCCAAAGTCCAGTGGTGGAATCTAGAAAATCTTCACCAGAGGATGATAGTTCTGTGCCATCAGGATTATGTATCTGCTCTGGGGCCAAGAAATGAGGCTCATGGTAAGCCCTAGAGCTTCCCCAAGAAGAACTGCAGCCATGCTCCACAACTGTGGGTCTAGAAGGAATTAACTGATCAGTATTCTTCAACCCTATTAAACTGGTTAAACTGCTGATTGGGAGATTTTCTTTTCCAGTTTGCCTTCATGGTAAATCCACAGTGATCTACACTGGTAATTGGAAGAAATATATTCTTTTTGCTATGGACTATACTATGACCTAAACCTTTAGCAACATGGGTTTTGAGCACCCTGGACCCAACCAACTCAACATCTTCCAGGGACTAATCCTCAAGTTTGTTATACCAGAGCCCTGGAGCAGACAATCAAGGCCATTCTGTTCGTCTTTCAGTTTAAAACCCTAATCTGTACCCTCTTTAAAAATAGCAAATTAACACTGAGATTAGGCTGAGCGTAAAGCCCATTTCCAATAAATTTGGGGCAGCAAGTATGCCAATGCCATGCCACTACCTATGCATCACATCTACTTTACCTGAAAACCATCATGAGAATAACACCTAGTACAACATCTCAGTATCAGTGCTATGGTGGTATCTATTCACTTGTGGTGGCAGGTCCACACATCCTCTTTGCACAGATCCCAGGTGAGACTAATTTGTTCTCTGCCCTTGATTTCAAAGCTGCCTTATTTCAATGCCCATGGACTCCAGCTTCCAATATTTGCTGTAGAAGAGCAGATACCAACACTTGATTCCATCATTAATAGATTTTGGCTGTCTTACATCAGGGATTTACAGATAGCCCCCATACGTTTTCATGGCCATTGGCTAGTGTGTTAGTTATATTTCTCTCATTGCTGATTCAAAATACCCAGCATCAACAATTAAGGAAGGAAAGGTTTATTTAGCTTACAGTTTGTAGAAGTTTTAGTCCATAATCAACTGGCTTCAAAGCAGGAGGCCATGGCAGATGGGCAACATTTCATGGCAGTGGAGTACAACAAGAGCAAAAGGGGGGGACCAAGCCTCTTTTCCTCCCTTATATTTTATGAAGGCTCCCCAAACTAGGGAAGGTGTAGCTAGCATTCATACCATCTCCATGCCCTCTTCTAGCACAGGCTGAGGATATTTACAAAGTGAGGATCCTGGCCTCCTGATTAGTTGAGCTGGAGACACTGTTTCCTGAGGTAAGGACATGAAAGCAAGAGGTCTAGAATTAACAAGCTGTCTTGAAAAATCTCACCCTTCATGATCACATAAGGCTTTGAGGGGACATCCAGACACAAACCATAACAGCTAGAGTCTTAGAGAACTGAAGTTTAAGACAGGAGGCCTACTACAGTATTTAGATAACCACTTCATTTGTTCTCTAACCAAGGAACTATCTTATCAAAACACCATTAAAACCTTCAATTTCTAGCAAAAATGATATACAGTGTATCCTGAAACAATGCCTGGATTTCTCAACAATAAAATGAATTATCTAATATATGCTTTAATACTGAGATAAAAAACAGTCCTTGAGGAGAACAGAGGTAAATTATAAACTTGGCCCTCCAGATTCTAAACAATGGGTGAAGGCTTACTTGGGAATGTTTAGTTCCTACTGCATATGGATTTTATAGTAATAGTCAAACCTTCACAAGAGGCAATTATAGAACCATAAATTAAACATCTAAAATAGCCTGTGCTGCTCAAGAGATGTTTGAAACCCTGAAATAAGACCTGATGTAGTGCCTAGTACAAGGAATCCAAGACTTAAGTAAGCCTTTTTGTTTCTTTCTGGCTGAGAAGTTGGAAATAGCCACTGAAGCTCTAACGCATTGCTTGTGTCTGGAGACCCAACCAGGTACTTATTTTTTCTAAACAATTAGATTAGACAGCACACAGTTGTTCAAGAAGTCTAAAAGCAATAGTATCAATGCCATTGTAGTGTGAGAAGACTCTGAAATAACACTGGGACAGAAGGTCTTGTTCTTAACCCCACACCAAGTTAGGACCATGCTAGAGCTTAAGAGACACTTGCACTGGGCTGGAGAGAAACTTACTAAATATCAGGCACCTTCATTACAAATCCATACATCACCTCTCAGCATTACATGATCTTAAATCCAGCAATTCTGCTGTCCATAAACCAATGGGTAAAACAAAAATGTGGAAAAAATGTTTGCTTGAATTTATTCTAGCCTACAAATCCCAAACAACCAGCCAGTAATGGGGAAAAAGAAGCAGATGGTTCACTGATGATAGTAACTTCATAAAGGATGATCATAAGAGGGAAGCGTATGCAATAGTAAGTCAAATCTGGGTCAATAAAGGGACAGGAGCTCTTCTGGAACACCCGACCAATAGCAGAAAGTTTTGCCCCCAATTGAGTTCTTTTATTTGAAGATATATGGTAGATAGATGATAGATAGATAGATAGATAGAGAGAGAGAGAGAGAGAGAGAGAGAGAGAGAGAGAGAGTCTGTCCAAGTAAACCTTTCTTGTTTTATGCATTTGTGCTGCCAATTGGAAAGAGAGAAGACTTTTGACTAGTTGCCAGTCATCAATAAAACATGGACCAGATGTGTTCACTTTTCTTAAGGCAGTAAATGCTCCCTAGTGAGTTAGCAGTTGTGGTTTTTTGGGGGGAGGGTAGATCAGACCTCTTAGACCTTGTCTTCAAAGCAGATTTGCTCACCAGTAGTCTACTCTGGTAGCCTAACACCTTCACTGGAGGAAAATAGACTCTTTAATAAATGGTGCTGGGAAATTCACTTTCCAATATTGAATCTGGACTGGTATCTGTCAGCATACACTAAACTAAAATAAAAATGAACTGTACATCTAAATATCAACACCAAAGCGTTTATTCTCATGGAAGATAGAATAGATAGAAGTCTTGAAGACGTATGTGTAGACAAAGACTTTCTAAATAAAACTCTTGCTGCAAGGAAAATATTGCAAAGTATCACCAGACACAATCACATCAAATTAAATCTTCTGTAGAGAAAACTAAACCACCAACAGAGTGAGGAGACAACCTACAGAGTGAGAAAACATTTTTGTGAGCTACTCATCAGACAGAGCACTACTATCTAGGACATATTTTAAAAACTCCAAATATTTACCCCCAAAATTTAAATACTCAATCCAAAAATGAGCTCTGAAATTAATAGACACTTCTCAGATGAGGAAATACAAACACCACATAATGTTCAACATCACTGGTCATTTGAGAAAGGCAAATTAAAACAACCCTGAGAGTCTACCTCACCACAGAAAGAATGTGTACTCTCAAGAAATCAATGAATAAAAAATGCTGGCAAGGCTGTGGGGAAAAAGGAACTTTCTCCACTGTTGGTAGGAGTGTAAAATGATATAACCAATATAGAAATCAATACGGAGATTTCTCAAAAAACTAAAGGTTGAGGATCCATTTGGTCCAGTTATTCCACTTCTTTGTATCTTCCCCAAAGAGTTAAAAGCATCATACCACAGCAATTTATGCACACCTATTTTTAGTAGCACAATTTATAATACTTTAATCTTGGAAATAGCAAAAATGCCTATCAGTGGATAATTGAACTTTAAAAAACTGACTTCTCTACGTTGAAGTTATCAATATGTAATACAACACCACTTTTAATTTCCTATCACTTTGTCTGTAACTCTGTATTGTTTGTATTGTTCTTACGCAATTTTGTAAATGGATGTGTGTTTGTTAATATGTTTTCCTTCTTTTATGTTTAAAATAAATTTTAAAAAATTGGTTTCTATATACAATGCAGTACTACTCTGCCATAAAGAAGGATAAACTTGAAGCATTTCTAGGTAAATTGACATATCTCAAGACCACAAACTTTAGTGAAAAAAAGCAGATAAACAAGTATAAATATTGCATTGTTTCTCTTGTGTGAGAAAGCCAAAGTAATTAAGGGGCAAAATTAAGGCTACATATTAGAAAGTAGAAAGAACTTCTTCAAATGGGAAGGGGAACAAGAGATGGGGAAGAGAAAGATTATTTGAAGAGAAAAACAGTATTAAAAATATAAAATTGAGCTTCTGTAAATGGGAAGTGGAAGAAGGGATAGAAGGACCTGGAGGGAAGGGGATAAAAAAAAGAATTAAGATATATTATGTACTGTATATGTATAAATCTCAGGATGAATGTGAACATTGTGTACTGCAAACACATACCAATTTTAAAAAACTAAAAAAAGAGCTACTAATGACCAGTAACTAAATTAAAACAAAACAAATCCTGGCCCAGCAATAATACTTCTTTCTGTACAAATTCACTATATTGTCTTAAAACCAGAATATTTTACAGAAAACTTCAAATGATTAGTGATGAGAGAATAATCAAAGGAGCTAATGGTGGCATGTGGGACACTGGCTGTTTCTGTCACAATGAATATAGTGAAACGTCTCTGAGTCTATACCTGAACACTTCTAACTAGTGTGGGGCATCACTGCCTTTATGGTCCAAAAGCCTTTTTCAGGATATTGTAATCCAGATCTGCAAGACCTGCCTGTATGTGCCCTCCATAATTCACAGACCCACCCACCTCAGCTACCTGAGTTGATACAATGGTGCAAGATGTCTGGAAAGACAGGTGGATAGGTTTCACCTGTATACTTCAATGGAAATGATATACACACATCCAGTACATATAGACATCTTTAGTGGCTAAATAAAAGTCTTCCCTACTAAGTCATAATAAGCCCTAGAAATGGAAAAAGTAATTCTTAAGAAACTGACCCCTTGGTTTGGACTATCTTGGTCCATCCAAAGTAATAATGGACCCTCCTTCATATGCCAAGTTACATAGGGAGTCACCAAAGCTCTGGGAATTAAATACCACTCCCACACTTTCTGGAGAGGCCAGTCCTCTGGAAAAGTAGAACAAGCTAATCAAATAGGCACTAGTGAAACTTTGTTAAGGAAGTCATTAAGTGGATTGATACAAGATCCAGTAGCACTAATTTGGGCCTCAGGTTTGGTCTATTTGAGATGGAAAATCCTTCCTGGCCCCTCCCTTTCATGGAAGACTCTTTCATACCCATCCCAAATAAAACCAGATCAGGTCCTAATGAAAACTTGGAAAGAACTTAAACCCCAAGTACAGCTCCTTCATAAGTGGAAAGACCCCTACCATACCCTTTGACCACACCCTCAACCATTAAGATCCAGCTATAGACAGTTATAGCCACTTCCTCAAAATCAAGAATACTCCTCTGTAGGGCTGGGGATTTAGCTCAGCGGCATAGCGCCTGCCTGGCAAGCGCAAGGTCATGAGTTCGACACCTGGTACCCAAAAAAAAAAAAAAAAGCAAAAAAAAAAACAAAACCAAGAATACTCGACTGTCACTTTCACATAGGGCCATTGGAAGACCTTATGTTACTCTTGAGAAGAAGATCATCTATGGATAATCACATTGAGACAAAGAACAACATCCTGAGACACCCGCTCCCTTCAAGGGCTGAACACTGAGCCCTACCAGGAGATGAAACTACTTTCTTATCCTGTTACAACAGTTTCGGGGCTGGGAATTTAGCTCAGCGGCACGGAGCCTGCCTGGCAAGCACGTCATGAGTTCGACTCCCGGTACAGGGAAAAAAAAAAAAAAAAAACAGACACTCTTACAACAGCTTCTGTATCCCACTGCACCTCTCCCCACTCCCTTTCTCTACCAGCTACCCCACAGCCTGTTATCTCACTCCCCCTACTTTGCAGTGCTCCCTTTCCCACGTGAGACCTCACTCCCTTACCTTGTTGTGTTCCTCCTCCCTTCTTCTCATACAAGCTGCCTGAAAGCTCCTTGTTACCTGACTCTCCTGTGCTGGCTGGCCAGCAGTGGCCAACCAGATGTTCAAAGCTGTAAACCTGTCACTTTTAAGCAACTGCCTCTGCTTAATTTAAACTTTCCCACCACCAACTCTATAAAAACCTCTGTAACTCTGTTTCAGGTGCTCAAGTTTTCAAGGGATAAGCCCCTCTGGGACAGGCTAGCCAACTAAATTATCTGAATTTCTCCAAGTCTTTGGGTGCACACTTGATACCTTGTGCCTATAAATATCAATTATTCCGTTTTCCACAACATAATGAGATTCAAAGTTAAGTGGTTCACTATCTTTGGACTATTCCTACTTCTGTGTTTTTTGGTCTGGATAATATTGCTTTGGCTCCATCTTTGCTCCTTATAATTTTCTCTTTTGGAGTCATCTCGTGAGAATTGCCCAAATATCCCTTAGTGCAGGCCTCAGAGAGCCTGGCTAGCTTTACATGCCTAATCTAATGTTAGGTCTTCTGCAAATGCACCAAATTGAGTTGTTCCTCTGGTGACTGACAATAGAAGTGGAAAGATGAGAAAAACTTTATTTGATAGTTTTCAGAATACTCTTACTCTTTATAACATGACACCATCAATGAAGGAGTGGGATGAGCATGCTGACCCTGGAAAAATTCACTCTCCAATTAAATCTATAAATCCTCAGGACAGGTCTAATCTTTGCTTAACAGAGAAGTTTACTGCTTCTCCAATTTTGGTGGCATGGGTTTTCTTGGGACTATGATTCAGAAGATGAAATACCTCTTTAGGAGGATGATGTCAGAGTTGACTATGGGTATATCAAGTTCACTCTGTCTTCTTCCTTGTGATAAACCATACAATACAATTGTTATCACCAGTGAAATAGAACTATGGTATATCTATGAAACAGTAATAATTACTGGTGATATTGCTCCCAACAGATGGGCTTTTTGTTTAATGAAGCAAACTATTACCTTGCCTCTAGATTCCCTCTCTGTAATCTTATCAACTGGAACCTAGCATGACAGGTCCCTCACAATCATACCAACAGATATCTATCTTTTTGTACTGATAGTTAATTCTTGGGAACTGAGCTAATTCTGTAAGTTCATGGACCACAGGAGACCCTTGTATATACCCATCTGATGTAGGCCAAACTTTTCCCTACAAATTTGCCAGGATGAAAAAAAAAAACCTATTACCATTTCTCTTCTTGCCACACTCTCTAAATTTCTCTGTGGAAGCTCCCTATATTATATACTTTACCATTTACCTGGGAGGGGAGATTTACTGTGCCTTCCTTGATGTCAGGTTCTTCAACTGGCCTAACTTCTCAATTTCTGGGTATAGCTCCAATTCATTCTCCTTGCTAGACTAACCTCTCACCAAGGCCAGGTTTGTGCTATTCCACAAAGGGCTCTGTTTGACATTTTCAAAGACATTTAGAGTCTGGTAAACCTATAACCCTATTCTTGAACATGTTGGTCTCAATGGGGAAATCTTCCATGGTCTCTTCCAGCTGATGGTCATTTAGGTAGCTTATATTTCCATTAGAAAATTGCCTTTGACACTGTGGCACTCATAGGAGGCATCTAAGGATGCCATCCATGGAGACTGAACATGAAAGTTTAACTTTCCAAGCTAAGTAGTTTTAAAAACTATGTGAGCACTCAACGTTCTTTCAGTTGCAACTGGGAGAATTTGTGTGATGTTTAATGAGATCTCCTGCTCTTGGATTATCCTCAAATGGTAGAAAACACTATTTCCAAACTAAAACCTCTAACTGTTGTCTATGACAAACTCAGTAATAACCTCACTCAGGATTCATGGCTGGGTTCTATTCTCAGATCCCTCAGGGCCTGTGTCTTGAGCCTTACAGGAACTTTTATATCTGTGTTTTCTCTTTTCATCCTTTATAATTTTGGGTCATGCCTAATTAATAAACTAATCTAGATTATCTCCTCCCTGTGTCAGGCTATACTTTGTGAATGTGTCCTTGTTCTCCAAACATACCAGCAACTTTCCACTCATAATGATTTTTTTGTCTTGGCTGAATGTGACTGACAACAGTTCTCTAAAGAAAAATACCATTCCTCACCTCTGAAATAAGTTTGCTCTTACTTAGTCTGAGTACAGAAATACACTCAGGCTACACAAAGGCAAACTGTTGGCAGCTCAGAACAATTGACTATCCATGGTTGCTAGCTACCACACATATATATCATACTTTAAATCTTTTACAGTGTCCTATTTACTCTCTTGAACAGGTAAGGTCTTCATTATTTCATGTCCAACACCATGACCTTAATTTTGCTTAAATGAATGGTTGAATTATGTATGCTTTCAATGTGTGGCTGTCTCAACGCTATTTTAAAAGAAATAA
>NW_004955525.1:3823333-3825970 GCF_000276665.1 Chinchilla lanigera | reverse complement strand
AGTTTTTCCATATATAAAGAAATCATCAGCAGAGTAAAAAGAAAACCCACAAATTTGGGAAAAAAAAATAATCCACTTTTCTTCATGCAAAGGACATCTATCTAGAACATATAAAGATTTTTAAAATGTCAGCCTCCCAAAATTAAAAAACCCAATACAAAAATGTGCATCTAAGATGAACACACACTTCTCAGATAAAGAAATACAAATGGCAAATAAATACATGAGAAGATTTTCAACATCATTAGGCACTTGTGAAATGCATATTAAAACAACACTGAGATTCCATCTCACCACAGTAAGAATGGCTCTCTTTAAGAAATCAAGCAATAACAAATGCTGGCGAGGCTGTGGAGAAAAAGGAACCCTTCTTCACTGCTAGTGGGCTTGCATACTGGTGAAACCACTATGGAAATCATTTTGGAGATTCCTCAGTAAACTAGGGCTAGTGTCCCTTTCAACTGAGCTATTTCCCTTCTGGGTATTTTTCCAGAAGAACTGAAATCATCATATCACAGTGATATATGTGTACCCATGTTTATAGCAGCACAATTTGTAATAGTTAAATCAGGGAAGCAATCCAAATGCCCATTAACTGAGGGTAAAATGTTGGAAAATAGTAATAGGTGGTCTTTACCTCAATAGCCAACATCATCCTAAGTGGACAAAAACTGATATCTTTCACTATAAATCAGGAACTAGACAAGCATGTCCACTGTCACCACTCCTATTCAATATAGTTGTGGAAATATTGGCCAGAGCAACTTGACAAAAGAGAGAAATAAAATGGAGTAAGGTTAGGAAAGGAAAAAAAATTATCAAATTTCCTGATGACATGATAATCTACATAGAAGACCCCAAAAATTCCACCAAAAGGTTTATAGACTTGATAAACAAATTCAGTAACATACCTCGATATAAAGTCAACAGTCAAAAATTGATAGCATTCCTGTACACAACAAACACATTAAAAGAGAAATTAAGGAAACCTCACCTTTCACAATAGCCTCTAAAAAAATAAAATACTTAGGAATCAATCTAACAAAGGAAGTAAAAGATCTATACAGTTAAAAGTACAGACTCTGAAAAAAGAGATCGAAGAGGATATCAGAAAATGAACAGATGTTCCTTGCTCATGGATAGGAAGGACCAACATTGTGAAAATGGCCAAACTCTCAAAATTACTGTACAGATTCAATGCAGTCTCAGTTAGTATACCTCACTGATCTAGAGAAAACATTCCTAAAATTCATCTTCAACCAGAAGAGGCCTAAAATAGCAAAAGCAATTAGGGGAAATAAAGGAAAGGCAGGAGGCATCGCAATCCCTGACTTGAAATTGTGCTATAAAGATAATGTGATAAAATCAGCATGGAACTGGCAAAAAAGCCCTGAAGATCAATAGAATAGATTACAAGAGGCATACACAATTACAAACATACTCAGCCACCTTATCCAGGGGCCAAACATGTTCATTGGAAGAAAGATAGCATCTTTAATAAATGGTGCTAGAAAAACTGGCTCTCCACATGCCTAAGAGTAATACTAGACCCATTTCTATCACCATGCACTAAAGCAAAGTCAAAATAGATCAAAGATCTAAATATGAAAACAGAAACACCAAATTTATGGCAAAATAGGTAGAAATCTTAAAGACATAGGGATAAGCATAGAGTTCATGAATATAAACCAAACTGCAAAGGAATCACTTCAAAGAATGAACAACTGGGATCTCATCTTATTGAAAAGTATTGCGTATCAAAAGAAATCACCAGCAGAGTAGAAAGAAAACTCATGAATTGGGAAAGAATTTTAGGGAACTGTCCCTCAGTAAAAGGGCTTCTACCTAGAAAATATAAAGACTTAAAAATACAATCAGGGCCCCAATATTCAAAGACTCAACCCAAAAATGTTCATCTGAGATGACTGCACACGTCTCAGATGAAGAAATACAAGTGTCAAATAAATGTCTGAAAAAAATGTTCAACATCATTGGTCATTTGAGAAATGCAAATTAAAACAACACTGAGATTCCATCATCTCTCCTCAGAAAGAATGAGTATCATCAAAAAATTTAACTAATAGCAAATCTGGAGTGGCTGTGGGGAAAAAGGAAGGCTTTTCCCTGACTGGTGGGAATGTAGACTGGGGCAACCACTGTGGAAATCAGTGTGAAAATTCCTCACAAAAATTAGGATTAGAGCTCCCACTTAACCCAGCTATTCCCCTTCTGGGTATTTTCCCAAAAGAAATAAAAACATCATACCACAGAGTTTTATGTGCACCCATGTTTATAGCAGCACAATTTGTTATAGCAAAATCTTGTAAACAGCTCAAATTCCCATCATGGGAGAAATGGATAAACAAGATGTGGTATTTTTCTAAAATGGAGTATTACTCAGCTTTAAAAAATATACACTGGAGGCTTTTATAGGTGAATGAATGCAGCTAGAGACCGTACTCATTAGTGAAATAAATCAGACCCACATGTATAAACATTGTATTTTCTTTTTAGTGGAAGAACCTGAAAGAGTAAGTACAACACAAAAGATACAAGAGATATTGTGAAAGGGAAAGAAACTGCTCAACTGGAAGGCACAACTGTGATGAGGGAACAAAGAAAAAGGAAGGAAATATA
>NW_004955525.1:3814307-3823233 GCF_000276665.1 Chinchilla lanigera | reverse complement strand
GATGTTTTTAATTCACCTTGTGAAAGGAAAGTATCTTAAAGAAAATTGTTGGTAAAAAAAAATTCAAGGGACAGATATTATTTAGATTTTACTGATTACATTCTTTAGTTTACTATGTTATGTGCAATCTTACATTGATTCTAAGCAGTGAACAAATGGTTTTATAACTTTTTAGCACTAAAAATGGATTTTGTACTACAAATGAGTATCTTTGCCTTCCTCACTAAACCCCTCTATAATCCCATAAAGGGAGAACCAACTGAGCTTTTGTATCACACAATCTTTCTTCACTAATCCTTTCAGACTGCAATGCATTTTAAACACAGCTCCTTCCTTGATCCTTCCAGTCCTTACACAACCCTTTAGCCTGTATACAGTGGAACACACGGTATGTGCAACAGGGGTTCTGACACTAGGACCCTACTCATGCCTGATCATGCTCCAGTTCAATCAGCTTGACCCTACAGTTTCAGGCTGGCCATCATACCTGCAAGCAACTGCTATGGCAGGCTTGTTACTCCTAGAAACACTCAAAATCACTAGACATACCACACTCACCCTCTACTCTTCCCATAATATTCAGGGACTCATGTCTCCATCATAGCTCTCACATTTTCTCTCCATCCCATGCCTTCTGTAGTTCTGCGAATTTTCAGGTAAACTTCCACAGTTGCCTTCAATTTAGGCTCCAGTTGTAACCTAGCCTCCTAATTTCTCAATCTGCTTCCTCTTTCTAAAAAGCCCAAATCACATGACTACATGTCCCTAATATAGCTGTCAACTTCTTTCCCACAAATCTCCACTTTTCCCCTTCCTGCCCCATCACCTGGTTCATCAATGGGAATTCATATAATCCCACCCCAAATCCCCTGCCAGAGCAGGGTATGCACAAAAAGACATATGAGCTAAGAAATTGACCCTATTTGAATAGGATATTAGATTTACACAAAAGAACAAAAGAAAATTTAAAATATGAAAATTACCTTATTTTCATCAAGTTGAAAGTGTGATTTACATTAAAAATTTATTAAATTTATAGCAATATACCTAACTACACTTTTGTCTTGCAAAAGATACATACATACCATGAAAATATAAATTATACATTAGAAGAAAATATTTGCAGTTTACATATCCCACAAAGTCCTGGTATCTAAAATTTCTTTAAAAACTTAACCACCCAACAGTGAAAAACAACTAAGTTAAAACATCAACAAAATATATGAAGAGACATTATGCCAAAGTGACCATATAGAAGGAAGAGAAGTTTGTGAAATGGGTGCTATTAATAATCAGAAGAAAAATACAAAGGAGTCATAATTACACATAGTAGAATTATTAAAAATTATAACACAAATATTATCAAAGATATAAAGCTATGCTACTCCTATATGATTGGAAAAAAGTTATATATTATAGTTGATGTACCCTGCAGAACAATCTTTCAAAACTAATGGAGAAATAAAATATTTCCAGGACAAAGAACAAGATGAAATTCATAAGCGAGAAATCAAACCTATAAAAAGTACTAAAAGATATTTTAGAAAAAGAGATAGAAATGACCACAATTTCAAGAACAACAATAGAAAGGAACAACCAAGCAGAGCAAGCAATTAAATAGAAGGAAAAGGAGGGACCCAACTGCAGGAAAATAACATCACAAAGATAAACCAATACATATCACTTATAACTGTTAATGTAAATAGTCTCAATTCACCAACAAAAAGAAGCAGACTGGCAGAGTAAATATAGAAACAAAATCCAACAATATGCTGTATACAAGAAACACTTTTAAAACAAAAGGAAATTCATAGACTTAAAGTCAAAAGGTAGAAAACAATACTCCATGTGACAGGACACCAGAGAAAAGCAGGGTAGCTATTCTTTTGGCAGACAATGTAAACTTCAAAACAAGAACATTCAAAAGAGATAAACACTACATACTTGTTAGAAAAAAGCTGATAGAGGAAGAGATAACAATCATACGTATTTACAGGGAGGAATTTCACTCAAAGTAGAGCTAAATTTAGTATAAAATAAAATTCTTCCAAAGCAAAAAAAAAACAAAACAAAAAAAAAACAATCATACGTATTTATGCACCAAATGTAGGAGCACCCAAATATATAAGAAAAATTTTAACAGACATAAAAAATCAAATAAGCAGTAACGCAGCCATAACAGAGGACTTTCATATCACATTATGACAAAGAGAGAGATGAACTAGACAAATCATCAGCAAAGAAATAATAGAATTAAACCAAACTTGTAAACTAATGGACTTGGTAGAGCTTTACAGTGTTCAACTCAACAGCATAAGAATACATTCTTCTCAGCTGCATATGGGACATTCTCTAAAACAGACATGTACTACGACATAGAACCAGCTTAAGTAAAAGCAAAGGAATTGAAATTATCCCATGCATACTATTGGACCATAGTGCAATGAACATGGAAATTAATAAAAAAAAATTGCAAAAATTACATAAACACATAGAAATGTGAACAACCAACTGATCACAGATGAAATTGAAGAAGTTAAACAATATTTGAAAGCAAATGAAAATGTAGATGCAACTCTTAGGAACCTGTGGGATGTAATGGAAGCTGTCTTCAGAGGAAAATTTTTAGTCATGAATTCCCACATCAGGAAAACAGAACAAGCACAAATAATCTTATGCTGAACCTCAAGCTTCTAGAAAATAAAGTGCAAGTCCAAATCCCAAAAAAGGCAGGAAATTACAAAATCAGAACAGAAATTAATGCAATGAACACTATGAAAATAATAAAAAGAGTTCATGATTTGAAGAGTTGGTTCTTTGAAAGAATAAATAAAACTGATAAATCTCTAGCCAGGTTTATCAAGAAAGGAAAAAAAAAACTGAAATTCATTCAATAAATGATGAAAAAGGATAAAATAACAACAGACCCTGTAGAAATTCAGAAGATTGTCAATAACTACTTTGAAAATCTTTACTCTCATAGGATACAAAACAGAAAAAAAATGGATAGATTCCTAGATATATGAATTACCAAAGCTGACTCAAGAGGATGTAAAAATTGAAAATATAATAAAAAAAACTTACTAACATAAAAAGCCCAGGTCCTGATGGATTCACAGCTGAATTCTGCAAGAAATTTAGAGAACATTTAATGTCAACTCTTCTCAAACTCTTTAATGAGACATGCTCCACCAGCTGCCTGCAAATAGTAGAGTGGCAGAGTGGTAGTCGGAGCTCTGTGGACATCTCAGTTGGCAAGTGTGGCATGTGCATGCACGCCACCGCCAGTCTGTGGACCACAGAGTGGCAGCCCGAGTTCTGCGGACATCTTCAATGGTGGGTGAGGCCCATGTGCCCTCGATCAGTTGCCTGTAAATGTCAGAGCAACAGCCTATGTCTGGTCACCATAGTGTTCACAGCTGAGGCCTACACATTTTCCATCAACAGCCTGGAGACACTGGTACTGAAAGCCAGCATTCTGCCATCACAGTTGTGGTCTGAACCATGTGCCTCACCAACTTCCAGGGGATCCCAGACCTTGGGGTCCTCTGTCCTCTACCATCTTCAGATAAGTCTGACACCCAGGAAAACTAGGGTCCAAGGAGACCTGCAGTGAGCTTCCTGGGAAGTGCGTAGCTCAGCACTTTCCCTCTGACATCGAAAATGACAAGACACAGGAGCCAAATGCAATCTCAGAACTCAATCTGACCCAGAAAAACTCCAGAAGACATTGACATAGGAGAACTTTGAATTCATACACCTGAAATCTCTGAAATGATTTTAACTGAAGTAAAGGAACAATCCCATCAGGCCATAGAAGAAATCAGATCAGAAACAATATCCCAGGCAAAAAAAGAAATAGCATCAATAATGAAAGAAATGCTAAGCATATCTAAAGAAGACATATATAAAAAAAAGATGAACACAGGAAAATGATGGAAATGTTAAATGAATAATACAGGAAAGAACTAGAATGCATGAAACAGATTCAAAGAGATATCCAGGAAATGAAAACTTCCACTGAAACCTTGCAAAACAGCCTCAATGAAGCTGAACATAGACTTTTAGGTCATGAAGACAGCATTGCAGTCAACGATAGTGAAAGGAAAAATCTCTTAAATATAACAAAGAACCATGACATACCAATTTAGCACCTGCAAAAACCATGCAAACTGAAACAACATAAGACTAATAGATATTGGGGCTGGGGATTTAGCTCAACGGCACAGCGCCTGCCTGGCAAGTGCGAAGTCGTAAGTTCGATTCCTGGTACTGGAAAAAAAACAAAAAATAAAAAAATAAAAAAGACTAATAGATGTCAACGAAACAGCAGGAGTCCACACAAATGACATAAAAAGAATATTTGCAGAAATAATAGCAGAAAATTTCCCAAGCATTGAAAAAGATTCTGACATACAGGTAAGTGAAGCATATAGAAACCCAAATAGCCATAACAGAAATAAAACTACATCTAACCATATAATAATCAAGATCCCAGATATCCAACAAAGGAAAATAGTAAAAGCTGTTAGAGAAAATAAACAGATAATGCATAAAGAAAAGCCCATCAGAATCATGGCAGATTTCTCCAGACAATCAAATCAAGAGGAGCTTGGAGTGCAGTACTGTAGGTCCTAATAAAAAACAATGTCCAAACTAGACTGATGTATGCTACAAAACTATACTTCAAATTTAATGGAGAAATAAAATATTCCCATGACAAAGAACTGAAGAATTCACAAGTGCCACTCCAACCATACAAAGAGTACTAAAAGATATTCTAGAAAGAGATAAAAATGGCCACAATTCCAAGAACAACAATAGAAAGGAATCACCTTGCAGAACAAGCAATTAAGCACAGTAAAAGGAAGAAACCAACAACAGGTACATAACATGACAAAGAAAAACCAACACATTTCAGTTATAGCCATTAATGTAACAAGCTTCAATTCACCAATGAAAAGAAGCAGACTGGCAGACTGAATAAAGAAACAAAATCCAACTATATACTACCTACAAGAAATAAATGTAACGCAAAAGTAAATTCATAAATTGAAAGTCAAAGCATAGGAAACATTCCTCCATGTGACAGGAACCAAGAAAAAAGTAGAGGTAGCTCTTCTGTTTGCAGACATAGCAAACTTCACACCAAGAAGATCAAAAGAGATAAAGAAAGTCACTGCATACTTGTAAGAGGAAAACTTCAAAAGGAAGAGATAATAGTCAAAAATATGTATGCACCAAATTATATGAGACAAATGTTAATAGACATGAAATACCAAATAAGTAACAAAACTATTGTAATGGGAGACCTTAACACCCGATTGACACAAAGATATAAGTCAACAGGACAAAAAAGATCAGCAAAGAAATAGGAGAATTTTACAAAACTTGTCATCAAATAGATTTAGACAATTACAGACTGTTCCACCCCACAACATCAGAATACATAGTCTTCTGTGCTGCACATTGGACTTTCTCTAAAATAGACCACATACTAGCCCACAGAACAAGCTTAGCGAAATGCAAAGGAATTCAGATTATCCCATGCATATTATCTGACCATATCATGATAAAATTCGAAATTAATGACCAAAAGAACCACAAAAACTCCATAATCACATGGAAATTAAATAATAGACTCATGAACACCCACTGGGTCACAGAAGAAATTAAACAATATCTATAAGCAATCAAAAGTGCAAATACAATTTACCAGAATCTGTGGGATATACTGAAAGCAGTCCTCAGAGGAAAGTGTATAGCAGTGAACTCACATATCAGGAAAACATAATGAGAACAAATAAAAAGCATAATGCTGCACCTCAAACTTTTAGAAAAAGAACAAGTTAAGCCTAAAGCTCAAAGAAGGGAAGAGATTATAAAAATCAAAGCAGAAATTAATTCAATTGAGAAAAAGAAAACAATGCAAAGAATTAATAAATCAAACAGTTGATTCATTGGAAGAATAAATAAAGTTGATAATCCCCTACCCAATCTTACCAAAAAAGGAGAGAAAAAGTCAAATTCATGCAATAAGGAAAGAAAAGTGTGAAATCACTACAGAGTCTATCAAAATTCAGAAAATCATCAGTACCTACTTTAAAAATCTTTACTTTCATAGGATGGAAAATACAGAAGAAATGAACAGATTCCTAGATAAGTGTGAATTACCAAAAATTGAATCAAGAAGATATAAAAAAGTTTGAATAACCCAATATCAATTATGGAAATTGACAATGTGATTGAAAACCTACCACAAAAGAACAGCCCAGGTACTGATGGTTTCACAGATGAAATCTACAAGAAATTCAGAGATGGTTTAATGCCAACACTCCTCAAACTCCTTAAAGAAATTGAAAAGGAAGTGATTCTCCCTGACACATTTCTGGATGCAAGTGTTATACTGATACCAAAATCAGAGAAAGACTCAACCAAGAAGGATAACTACAGGCCCATCTCCCTAGTCAACATAAATGCAAAGATAATCAATAAAATATTAGCAAACAGAATTCAGCAAGTCGTCAAGAATATAATACAAAATGACCAAGTAGGATTTATCCCAGGAATGCAGGGATGTTTTAATCAACATAATACACCATATCAACCAACAATGTGAAAATGGCCATAATCCAAATTGTTGTACAGATTCAGAGCAATTCCAACTAAAATGCCATTAGTATACCCCACAGATCTAGAGAAAATTCATTTGGAACCAGAAAAGACCCAGAATGTCAAAACTAACCCTGGGCAACAAAGCAAATCAGGCAGCATCACAATCCCTGGCTACAAATTATACTACAAAGGTGCTGTGATAAATTCAACATGGTACTGGCAAAAAAAACATATCTGAGGAGCAGTGGAACAGACTGGAAGACTGGAAGATGCAGCTACAACCACAAACACACTCAGCCTGTTTATCTGACAAAGGTGTCAAACAAGTTCACTGGAAGAAAGATAGTCTCTTTAATCAATGGTGCTGGAAAAACTGGCTTGCCACATGTTGAAGACTGAAACTAAACCCAAGTCTATCACCACCAACCAAACTCAAATCAAAATGGATCAGAGATCTAAGCATGAAAACAGAAACTCTAAATTTACTGCACGAGAAAGCAGGTAAAAATCTTGAAGACATTAGGTTGCACAGAGAGTTCATGAACTAAACTGAACTAAACTGGAAATACTTCAAAGAATTAACAACTTGGATCTCATCTTACAGAAAAGTTTTTCCATATATAAAGAAATCATCAGCAGAGTAAAAAGAAAACCCACAAATTTGGGAAAAAAAAATAATCCACTTTTCTTCATGCAAAGGACATCTATCTAGAACATATAAAGATTTTTAAAATGTCAGCCTCCCAAAATTAAAAAACCCAATACAAAAATGTGCATCTAAGATGAACACACACTTCTCAGATAAAGAAATACAAATGGCAAATAAATACATGAGAAGATTTTCAACATCATTAGGCACTTGTGAAATGCATATTAAAACAACACTGAGATTCCATCTCACCACAGTAAGAATGGCTCTCTTTAAGAAATCAAGCAATAACAAATGCTGGCGAGGCTGTGGAGAAAAAGGAACCCTTCTTCACTGCTAGTGGGCTTGCATACTGGTGAAACCACTATGGAAATCATTTTGGAGATTCCTCAGTAAACTAGGGCTAGTGTCCCTTTCAACTGAGCTATTTCCCTTCTGGGTATTTTTCCAGAAGAACTGAAATCATCATATCACAGTGATATATGTGTACCCATGTTTATAGCAGCACAATTTGTAATAGTTAAATCAGGGAAGCAATCCAAATGCCCATTAACTGAGGGTAAAATGTTGGAAAATAGTAATAGGTGGTCTTTACCTCAATAGCCAACATCATCCTAAGTGGACAAAAACTGATATCTTTCACTATAAATCAGGAACTAGACAAGCATGTCCACTGTCACCACTCCTATTCAATATAGTTGTGGAAATATTGGCCAGAGCAACTTGACAAAAGAGAGAAATAAAATGGAGTAAGGTTAGGAAAGGAAAAAAAATTATCAAATTTCCTGATGACATGATAATCTACATAGAAGACCCCAAAAATTCCACCAAAAGGTTTATAGACTTGATAAACAAATTCAGTAACATACCTCGATATAAAGTCAACAGTCAAAAATTGATAGCATTCCTGTACACAACAAACACATTAAAAGAGAAATTAAGGAAACCTCACCTTTCACAATAGCCTCTAAAAAAATAAAATACTTAGGAATCAATCTAACAAAGGAAGTAAAAGATCTATACAGTTAAAAGTACAGACTCTGAAAAAAGAGATCGAAGAGGATATCAGAAAATGAACAGATGTTCCTTGCTCATGGATAGGAAGGACCAACATTGTGAAAATGGCCAAACTCTCAAAATTACTGTACAGATTCAATGCAGTCTCAGTTAGTATACCTCACTGATCTAGAGAAAACATTCCTAAAATTCATCTTCAACCAGAAGAGGCCTAAAATAGCAAAAGCAATTAGGGGAAATAAAGGAAAGGCAGGAGGCATCGCAATCCCTGACTTGAAATTGTGCTATAAAGATAATGTGATAAAATCAGCATGGAACTGGCAAAAAAGCCCTGAAGATCAATAGAATAGATTACAAGAGGCATACACAATTACAAACATACTCAGCCACCTTATCCAGGGGCCAAACATGTTCATTGGAAGAAAGATAGCATCTTTAATAAATGGTGCTAGAAAAACTGGCTCTCCACATGCCTAAGAGTAATACTAGACCCATTTCTATCACCATGCACTAAAGCAAAGTCAAAATAGATCAAAGATCTAAATATGAAAACAGAAACACCAAATTTATGGCAAAATAGGTAGAAATCTTAAAGACATAGGGATAAGCATAGAGTTCATGAATATAAACCAAACTGCAAAGGAA
>NW_004955525.1:3789036-3813307 GCF_000276665.1 Chinchilla lanigera | reverse complement strand
GTGTATTTTTATTATTTTTTATTCTCTTTAATGGTTTGATCAATCTTGCTTTCTTACATCTGGTAATTTGAGCAACTTTGTTGAAGATAACAATATGTAATATAACAACCACTGTTAATTTCTATCATTTTATTTTGCAGCACTGTACCACTTTTGTGTTGTTTTGTTTTTGTCTGTGCTGTTGTCATTTTGTTATTTTAAAATTCACTTTAAAATAAAGAAAAGGAACACAATGGTGAAGACTAGGAGATCTAATTATCTATGAAACACTAGTCCCCCTAATATTTGGCTCAAAGTTTCTATTTATCACCTAGCACCCATGTTTTCTGTATTTTCACATGAACTTTTTAACAAATTACCCACAGATTGATAAGTACATCTTCTATGTATCATATATCTTTACACAGTGATAGTATATGCAAAATGTTATTTTTGGAGATAATTAATGACATTCTTCAGGCTCTTTTTCTTGAAACTCAGCAAGGTTAAGTACTATACAGAGGGGTCTATACACAGTAGTAAGTGCGTTGAATTTAGATAATTAAATATTCTGCCTGTGTACTAAGAAATGTTGGATCCTCAGGGAAGCAAATCCTGAGACAGGATTAATACTTGTAAATGGTCTCAAAATAATTCTATGCACATGATTTTGAGAGTATAATGTTGTACTCTAAGAAATTGAAAACCTAGTAATCAGATTGTTCTGTATTTTCATGTTAATGAGCCACTTTTGTTGTGTCAACATGTAAAATGAATGGAAAGTTTAACAACCTGAAGAGTTAGAAAATACTTGAATACATTTACATTTGAGTCACCTCAAAACTACAACTACATTTGCATTACTGCCAACATTTGTATGAGTTTTCTATGTCCTATATGAATCACACAACATTGTAAGTTGTCAAGGAGCGTGTTCTATGATCCTCTCCAGCTGACAAAAGTGTAACATACCCACGTGGAATCTATAGGATATTTTAAAGTAAATGATACAAAAAGAGCTAGAAACACATTGCACATCTCTTGCGTCCTAGCACTAGGACCACTGAAATTTTTGAAAAGGTGATATCATGACTTGTCAATCTGTTCCTAGTGTAAAATAATTGATAGATTTAAACTACATAGCTTATTTGAACCATAAAACACATTTATTTACCTTCATTAGAATTGCAAACTGGATTACACGCAAGAACAATGCTCAGGGGTAAACTAAAACATTGATGGACTGATCTGGTTCTATCAGTTGTTTTCCATGGAAAGAATTTAAAAGACAGGGTGCTAGCTCCCTTACAGTGTTAATTTGTGGAATTAGTATTAATTATTTAAACAAAGTGCTTTCTTTTTACTGCAAAGAATTATATGTGAAACACATTTTTTCTTCCTACTATGTGCCCAGAAAACTTTGCTACCAAAATTCCTAATCAGTGAATCAATGAATACTTAGATTTAACTTAACAACACATAGAGAAAACAATGTTCTCCAAAGTCTGTTTTACTCTAGGAAGTTCTGCAATAATAAAAGAAAATGATTATCTAAAGAGAAAGAAATATGCTGAGAAACTTAGAAACTTGTTGTTTAGCTATTCAGAAGTTGACATAATCTCACAATAAAGGTTTGCAAATTTGCAAATGCAAATTGAAACTAATTAAATTATAACAACTTAGATGTTTAGATTTCCAATGTAAAAATACTGTAAACTAATGTAACACAGCTAACTTTTAATTTTAAGTGGCACATTATCTTCTTGTAGCACGTAAGGAGTAGGTCTCAGTCTTTAAAATTATGCCCAGAGGCTCAGAATCAATTAACAAAAAATTATAAATACATATATTTTGTTATAAATGTAATTTATTGTACAAGTTAATTTTTATAAGCAGATAAAATTTAAATAAAGCATGCTTTTCAACTGTTAATGGCTACAATTTCCAATTAGTATCTATTTTTCTATACTAAATTTAGAATAAAAAAGTTTCCCTATATTGGGATAGAAATTTTTCCAATACAGACTACATTATTGATACTATTAATAATTAGAGACATTTCATGATATTATTCACCATTAGAAAAGGATATACTGTCGTATACAAACAGAAAAACATGATTTTCCTTATACATACAATCTAAAGGTACATTGAACTGACAGGACCTTAGTAGAATAGTGGTTACTAAGGGTAGGGAAGGGAAACACAAGTTCAGTGTCACAAATTTTAGTTATGTAAAATTAACAAAGTTAGAGATCTTATGTACAATATCAATACTGTAGTTAATAATACTGTATAATATGCCTGAAAATTTGTTAGAAGACTAGATTTTAGGTAATCATATGACAAACAAAAGATGTAAAAATGGAATATACTTGATAGGTTAATATGCATGACTGATAATGAGTTCAATTTATACATACATATATATATGTGTGTGTGTGTGTGTGTGTGTGTGTGTGTGTGCACATGTATATGTGGAGGACCAGGTCTCCTTGAAAGAGAAGCAATTGTCTCAATTTTGGCTGAACCTGGCCCTAGTTTCATTTACTGATATGTACAGACTTGGCTACGGCCTTTTCCTTATCCCTTCAGTTGGCTTTAAGCAATGCGTATGAGTCTAACCAAGGCGCTGATTGGTAGTCTTTGAAGATGGCAGCCATGTTTCCCTGGATCCCACCCAGTTGTTCTCTTTTGTGAGCTGGGAGATGGGATGAAGAGCTAATGCTCCATAACGTTAGCTGGCTTCCAGCCTCAACATAGAGGCTATGACTTCTTGGGGATTGAAAGATTACACATCAGAGAGGAAGCACTTACCCCAAAACATTAAATGTTATCTCAATTGTTATGAAGATTACTCTTTCTGCATATCCTTGTCTCTGCATGTTGCAGAGGTGATTTCAGGCCTCCTGCCTAGCCAAGCTCATGGCACTCATCTACTACCCACCACTCTGGTAGTCACTCATCCTGACGCCACTCCTTTCTTCATGAATGAATGAAACCTGAGTCTGGCCCTGGGTTGAGACATTTGTTCTGGACAGTCATAATCATGGCTAGACTCAGGACCCTTTGGCTCCCAGTAACTACAAATATCCCTTAGTGTCTTTATTTCACCATGGTTGCACTGGCAGTAGTAGATTGGAACTAACTCACTAGAATTCCAATAAAGTTTCATGGGATTACAAATGTAAACATCCTGGGCCATAACAAGGACTGGGAAGGAATCTCTATATGTATGTATATACATATATAGAAATATGTTTTATATCCTAAATATATATAATAAGGTAAATAAATGAAAAAAATAATAAAATGGCTGCATAATACAAGTGTTGAAGCAATTTTCTTCTGTTAAGCCATTTGGACTATACAAAATTGTCTTAGAAATATAAAACTTAAAGATATACAAAATATGGGGCCAAGGGTATAACTCAACAGCACGGCACCTGCCTGATAAGTGTGAGGTCGTGAGTTCAATTCCAAGTTCCAAAAAAAATCATGCTCACAGTATTTGCTCCATTTTTTCTCTTGATAAGATTGCACTGGAGGACCCCAGAATTTTTGTAATGTGATTTATTATGTACCACACATTCCAGTTGCTTTCGTTTTCAATAATTTCCTCTTAAATTATTTTCATGATGTGTGAATTTGGAGTCTGAAAATAACAGGTGTGACATGTTTTGAATTAATTTGAAGACAAAATATGCTCACTCACAATTTACTCAACTCTTCCTTCCATTTGAAAATAAGATCTGTTTCAGTTCCTATTAAAGTAGATCACAAGAGAATCTTAACAAGAGCTTTGTAGGCCTGTACTATATTTTTAATTGGTGTTTTTGTCAATTATTGTCATTTTGCTATCCAATTTCCCAATTTAGAATTCACTAAAACCACATAAAAAAATTATAGTTTTCATTGATTTTTCTTGTTATTTCCGTAAATGTTCTAAAGACTGAGAGCATCAGTGAGGACTGAATTTCAGTCTCTCCTACAGTAAGATTTCCAGGGAAAGCATGGTGGAAGAACAGCGTACATGAGCTCAGTGTCATACATGCCATTTTCTTTCTATTTCTTGAATTAAGAACTATGGTCTCTGGGCTTTCTCTCTCTGACATCTAGTTTAACTTCTGTTGGTGAGAGAACCACTAAAATACATAAGCTCTTTCTTGTTCATTAATACAAAATTTAATATTTTACTTCTGACAAACTTGCAACTGCAAATTATACACAGTTACATACTGCAGGTTTTGCTGATTTTAAATACCTCTTTCTGACACAAACCTGACAGGACTTTTTGCTATGAATGCAAAAATGTCTCAGAACTTATGAGAAAAAGAATATCTGGAGGAAATAAAACTACAGGCTTTCAATAAATACAAATTATACATGAAGCTTTGTTACTGTAAAAATCAAGTTTAAATAATCTTCTTCAAAGTTAATCCATGTCATTATGCTTCTATAAATTTGTCTCAGATGCTATTATTTCTTTTACAGAACAAGTATATGTCATATCTCCTTGTTCTAATTCTTAGCATCAGAAGTCCAAGGAAGCACTGAATATGTTTTCATCTATTAAAAGAGTTATAATTGATTGTGTGCGTGCATCAGCACAACCTTTTTCAGCTTTTGTGCAACGGCAAAAATTATATTATTTGCCTGCACTAAATATTAATTTTATTTGCAAAGATCATTGTATAATTGTTACTGTAATTACTACAAATGTTTAATGTTTTACCATATAAGAAATGTTAAAAATCATGCTATATTTAATATATGAGTCTAAAAAAATTAGATTGTTCAGTTTAACTGTTATGAAAGATTATCAACAATTTGAAAGGCATATATGTGTACTTATATATGTAATGTTTTGGAAAAATTATTGTCAGTTAAATAAATGAAATCACCAAAAGTAGAGAGATTAAAAGTGTGGAAATGTGTGTTATTCAAAATTTGATTTTAAGAACAGAAACGGGACATATGATGAGGTATATTTTTCTGATCTAAATTTAGCTGTATGACAATCCTCAAAAGAAAACATCAGTGCAGATCTATACAAAAATGAAACAAGTAACTCAAATACTTGATTCTGACAAAGAAAAATAAATATTGTGAGGGAAAAGACAAAATTCTGTAGTAAACAAGCATATTTATATAATTATATCTGGAGATCTGTAAGGTGGAGGTCTTTGAGATCCAGTCTTCTCCAAGCATAGCTCCTTATTTAAGCCTTCTGCAGCAATGTTAGCTCACAGCTGGTGGTGATTTTCACCAACCTATAATGTCAGAAACACTAAATCTTTACCCCCACTCTTTTCACACAGAGGAATGAACTAGTATAACCCAAAGTGAGTGAATTTCCTCATTCATATTTGTATTTCTGGTATTATGCTACTGCTACATTAAAACATGCCAATGTACTGTGAGAATAAAAATTCAATTAACTTTGCCCAGATGCTGTTAAGGCTAGATGTGCAAATAAAACTATTCTGTGGGTCTGTATATTTAAAAATGATGAATGCCAGAGTGTACCAACATTTAGCCATTTGGAAAATGGTGTATGAAATCATTCCCACAGAGATTCAGGTTCCATTTTTTGAAAATTGAGCAGGAGCAAGTTATTTAAAATTGGTTATATCGTCTGTGGTTATTCTTTCTTCTCTTCTTGCTTATGCAACAATACAATCCAGAGGAATTATTAGTATTATACTATCATTGTACTATAATAATAATTATATTCTTGTTTTTGAAACATGTGGAATTTCTGTACAGAAGATTTCTTCATGGTAGTGGCTATCTGCTATTTAACAATCCAGGCTGTTGTTATTGTATGTAACTTTAGACTGAAATGGCTATCTATCTATTGATTTATTTATTTTTGAGGACCAGGTTTGTTATGGTTTATATCTAGGTATCTCTTCAAATCCTGAAGCACTCATAAGCAGACCTTTTCGAAGGTGATTGGATTATGGAGACTTACAGACCTCTTGCTATTAGGAGGTAGCGTATGGTTGGAAAAGGTAGATCATTGGGACTGCTAGGGAAAACAAGATAAAAAGAATCTTCAAGTGCCACAAGAAACTATGTGAGCACTGGAAGACGTGGAGGAAGCCATATCTTTAATTCAATAGCCAGGCTCAGAGGAACTTACGCTCCAAAAATCTGAGCATCAGAGACAGAGTTACAAAGGTTTTTATTTTGTGGTTGGAAATGGTGAGATAAGCAAAGAGAGCTACTTAAAAGTGGCAGGTTTAGAACTTTGGCCATCTGGTCAGCTAGGGAATCAATATGTAACGCAACAAGCATTGTTAATTTTCTACCACTTTGTTTGTAACTCTGTATTGTCTGTACTGTTCTTTTGCTATTTTGTAAAAGGTTGTCTGTCTGTTTATGTTTTCCTCTTTTTATTTTTAAAATAAAAAAAAAAAAAAAGCCAGAGGCAAGGGAGGAGGAGACCGTGTCACCAATTAGGCAGTGAAGTCCTTTATGGGAATGGGAAGGAGGAGTAGTGAGATAACAGACAGTTGTGAAAATACATCATTATCACAGCAAAATGTAGTCCATGAGGGTGGAGGGAGGGAGGAACGTGCTAAGTGCAGGACAGAATGTGCTGTGATACCACAAGGCAGAGGAGCAGGTAACTGAGTGCCAAAGTAGACTACTTTTCTGCCTCAAGAGCATAGTCTGGAAGGGTTTATCTCCATTTCCAGATCCTCCCTATAGGAAATCTGCTTTCTGCCTACCATGCTATAGCAGCTTCTCCTCTACTATGACCCTCTACCACACCACCCTGTTTTGGAGTCAACTATGAGACAAAATAAACATCTCCTTTAATTTGTGGGTTCTGAATATTTTGCCCAGAAAGGAAGGAAGTGACAAACACAATGTTGAAACTGCTTTGAATACAAATTTTAAAAGATAAACAATAATGCCTCAAGTGTACATAAAGCTACTAGGTACACACATGGATATAGAAGTAAGTAATTGTATGAATATATAATAAAATATATAACTAACATGTTATGTTTTCTAATCACTAAATTAGCTAAAAAATATAAATTTTACTTCAGTTACGATGCATGGCCCTTATATATATATTTGCAAAATACTTAGAATGATTGTACTTTACTGAGAATGGTATGTACAATTAGGTAGAAATTGAGGAATGAGTAATTATTGAAAATCTTCTATGTTCCGAGTACTTTAGAGGTACTTGTAGAACACCAATACATAACCTAAACATCTTCTTGCCATCATGGAGTTCATATCTTACTGACCAGACATTCAAGTAATTCTAGAAAGAAATATTTTTGCTAATATTTGGGATACTAAGCAAACTTTCCCTTAAATACAGGCTGTCTTTCATTTCTTCTGACCAAAAATGCTCACTCACCTGGAAAAGGAGCTATTGTTGCAAATAGTTGAAAAAAGGAGATGATTTGTAACATGGTTATAATTGTCAAATTTTCCTCTTACAGAGAGGATTTGAGATTAAATATGAAGTAATTGTTTCACAACATCACAAGCTGTTCACTGAAGGAAAGCATATTTTTGTCAGTAGTTTGTATACATCATTATTTTGACACTATTGGAGGTCCAAAGAGAAAAATGATAGTTCTTTTATTCAGGAGTCAAAATTACCTTATTTATCCAGGGGACAAAAATTTCAAACCTTATCTACACTAAATATATTATTTTGAAATTAACTACTTATGCATAAAAACCTCTACTGGAATCAGAGATGGCAGTACTGGAGCTCGATCACCATATGGGACATAAAGGTTCAGAGTTAGTAACTGAACGATTACTGAAAAAGAGTAATCTGTCCTTTCATAATGAAACAACTACTTGAAGATATTTTCTTTCTCTGCTTTTTTCATGTATGAATAAGAAATTTTGCATAATAAAATCCTTAAATATTTAATAATTTATAACTGATTATTAAAATCCTGCATTCTTATCTTGATTTACTTCAAGTACAAGATGAATAATGCACTCCACCAATGGACTTAACTGAAGACATTTTTGCCACAGGCACATTTGGCAATAACTGGACACACTTTTTGTGGTCATAAGGTAGAGGTAGGGTGAGGGTACTATTACTGGTGTCACTTGATAGAAGACAGAATCCATAAATACTATTTAAACTAATATGTGCAAAAGAACACAACAAAACAAGGACTTACCCAGCCCACAACATGAATAGTGCTAAAGATGAGAAATAGTGCATTAGATAAATGCAACTAAATTTGTAGGAAACAAAATGCTAACATCATAATTTTATACACATTCATGATGTGTGGGGAGAAGCTGGCCAAAAGGGTGATTGACTTTGAGTGTGATAAGGAAGGGACTTTGGTGAACAGCAGTTCCCATGCTCCTAGAATGCATGGTTAGAGTTCAGAGCAGAATCTGCAGAACAACAGTCAGCAGAATTAAGAGGAAATTACTATCAGAGATGTTTGCTTTGGCCAGTGTTTTCCCTCTGCCCCAACAAGAATGTTTAAACTAGGTCAACATGTGTTACATTAATAAATCACCCTATTCCACAACTGTTCCCTGACAAAAACTCCTAAAAAATATGTTGCAAAATGCTTTCCTTCTAGGAGCTGGGGATTTAGCTCAGCGGCAAAAAGCGCCTGCCTGGCAAGCGCAAGGTCATGAGTTTGGTTCCCGGTACCGGAGAAAAACAAAAAAAAATGCTTTCCTTCTACATTTTGTCTCACATCCTTAAGTCACAAACAAATAACAGCTGAGGCCTCAAGTGGATGCTGAGGCTCTCTTTTGTGAAGCGCTCCTATGTCCAAGATGCAGCCCATCTGAGTTCTCTGTGTTTGAATTAAATGTCATCCCCAATTCATCTTTCTCTTCCTTTGCACAGCTATGTCCTCCAACTCTGGGATATGAGGGTAAGTAAACATCACTAGTAAAAAAAAAATCTGGTAAAACTCATGTTTTATTTTTAACAGCTATTTTAGATGTTTATACTAACATCCCAACAGCAGCTAGTTTTATTGATTGATTGACTGATTGCATTATGGTGTTAGGAATAGATGCAATCAGTATAGTGAAGAGATATAACTCTGGAGGGAAAAAATAATAATCACTTTTCTCCTCTTATATCAGAGGAATGAAAACTCAACTCTGTAGGATCTCAGTAAAACCAGGTAAATTCTAGGCATAACTTTCTGTGGTATTACCAGATTCTGATCAGTAAGTCCTCACTACACTATCCTTTCCTCTACGATAATACTGTTCAATAATATAATGAAGACACAGATATAACAGAATATAAAACTTCCTAATATCTACAATAAAAACAATAAAAAGATGAAATTAATTTTAATAATAGAATTTGTTAAACATGTTCCAAATGAAATTATAATTAAAACTGCAACTGATAGGACTTTTATAAACATGATATTTTACATTTTTAATACTAAGGTTTTAAAATCCCATATGTATATTACATTTAAAAGGGTATCAATTAAAATTAACTACAATTCAATGATTCACCAGCTGCATGTGACTAATGCTTACTAATTTTGTGGTGATAGCCCCAGACATTAAAACTTGTTATTTTGCAGGGCTGGGGCTCAAACCTAAAGTTTTATATGTGCATCATAATCTCTTGGCTACTGAGCAATATATCTAGCCCAAATCTGACTCAAATTTGTCCATGAGAGCCTGAAGAGAAATAGAAAACCAAAAATTATTGTGCTATTGTCACTATTAATTTTTAGTGTTTCCTCCTCCCTCTTATCTCTCATCAAATATATAATTTTTATCCACAACTCTCTGAGTCTGATGCTGAACACCAATTTTCTTTCACTTTAAGGAATTATATGTAAATAGTATAACTTTATAAAATTATTTGGAAATTTTTGTTTTATAATATGAAGGGAATCTTTCTCCACTCTTGATGGGAGTGTAGACTGGTACTACCATTGTGTAAATCAAAAATAGGATTAGAGGTCCCATTCAACTCAGCTATTCCCCCTCTGGATATCATCCCAAAGAATTAAATAATCATACCACAGTGACATATGTGCACCCCTGTTTATACCAGCTCAATTGTAATAGCTAAATCTTGGAAACAAGCCAAATGCCTATCAACTGAGAAATGGATAAAAAAGATGTGGTACTTTTATACAATGAAATACTACTCAGCCATAAAGAAGGATAAACTTCAGACTTTTATAGGTAATTGATACAACTTGAGACCATACTCATAAGTGAAATAAAACAGACTCACATTGTGAAGACTGTATTATCTCCCTGGTGTGGGAAACTTAAAGAGTAAATGAGGTCTAAAAATGTACAGAAGTTACTGTGAAATGGGAAGAAATTGTTCAAAAGGTGAAAGGAACTAGAATGGGGGAAAGGGGAAAGAATAGAAGGGAAAAGGGAAACATGCTAGTCAGTTATACTATTAATGTCTCTTAGTTTATTGAAAAGGAAGGTTTATGTTAATATTGATTGGATAAATTTGTATGTTCATATCTTGTACTCTGAGCAACTACTTTAAAGATAAAAACATGCGACGCATTAAATATTGTTATGCTCCTATTATTTTGTTATGAAATTTTGATTTACTTTTTTTCCATAAAAAAGAAATATAATACAAGGTAGTACAAGGAGAAGTTCATGTTCATATAGAATTACAACTTCCAAGAATTTATAAAGTAACTTCAGCCAGAGTTACTAACTAAACAAACAAGATCTAAGGCTGTAAGAGGAAAAATTAGCATTAACTACTCACTCTCTAATCCTTTATTTGTATCATTTTTCAAATATGTAACTATATTGGAAAGTTGTGCATATGGTCTTATTAAATTGAAGTTAAGTAAAAGTGTAGAAAACATTTATCAAAATTAAATACTATATATTTCTCATGTAATTGAAGTTTCCTTAAGAAAAACATTTCGTGTACAATTATATGAAGTTCCATCCTTTAAAATATAATGCTTCAATATAATCAAAAGAGGTTATCATTAAAACCTAATAAATTTTAAAGGACAATTAAATATTTGGGAGCCAATGTGAGGCAGGAAGAAGAGCCGTGCTCCACACTCTTGGCTGGGATCCAGCCTCAAGGTAACAGGCTATGACTTCCCGGGGCATAAAATATTACACATCTAAGCTGAAGCTAGGACCCCAAAACAAAATATATTACCTCAGTTGTGTTATGAAGATTATTCTTTCTGCATAACTTTCTGTCTGCATGTTGCAGAGGTGATTTTAGGCCTCATACCTAGCCCATCTCATGGCATTCACCTATTTCCTATCATTCTCACAGTCACCTCCTCAAGCCACTCCTTTCTTCACGAATGAATAAAACCTAAGTTTGGCCCAGATTGAGGCTTTTGTTCTGGTTAGCCATCATTGTGACTGGACTTAGGACCACTTGGTATCAGATTAGTAATATCCCTTAATTATTGCAGGTTGATCAGGTCTATAATCTCCTAAATGAGTGTATGGGGAAGGCTAAATAAAAGGAGATGAATTGAATGATTCCATGACTCCAGGAGGATCAAAGCCCTCTCACAGGATTCATGATTCTCTCAGGGCTAAGACTAAGATCTTCTCTGGGTGGCCCATATTTACTTGGTTATCAGAGAAGGGAGGGGTGTACTCAGGAAAGGTGGAATTACTCCAGGATTTTCCAAGTAAGGTATTAATTTAATCCTAATAAGTATTAACCCAATTCACCCAGGAGTGAGATGCCTGAGGCTATAGTCTTTATCAAGTTGATATCAGATCCAAGTGTCCTTGGCTGTGATCTCCTATTTTAAAGGTAAAAGGAGGAAAACACATTAACAAACAGACATAAACAAAGCAACATCCAAAAATAGGAGAAATACAGAATTTTAGACAAGGTGATAGGAAATTAACGATGGTTGTAGTATTACATATTGTTATCTTCAAATTGGGTACTCAGTTAAACAAATATAGGCATGTAAGACTGATCAAACATTTAAACATTAACCGTTCCTTTCAATAAAGCAATAGAAGCCAGTAGTACAACTCTCTTAGCTATCATATATATATATATTATATATAGATATCATATATATATATTATATATAGATATCATATATATTATATATAGATATCATATATATTATATATAGATATCATATATATATATATGATAGCTAAGAGAGTTGTACTACTGACATATATATATATATTTCATTCTTTCTTTTTCTCTCTTCCTCATCCCTGTTGATTGTGATCTTGTCTTATCCCTTGAGTCTTTCTGGCTTCATCCATCATTACAGGTTTTAGTAAAGATTCGTGACTCACTGAGGTTCACTTACTATGAGTCTGTCACCCACTTCCAGACAAGCCACCTAGGCATTGATCAGATTCATAAGTAAACAAAAAAAAACCAATTAGTTCATTTAAGTCCTGCTTGGGTTTGCTTCATAGTGGTCTCCATTACCTTGGCTCTGCATAACTACAAATATGTCTCAGTGTATTTATCCTCACCATGAGTTGCACTGGAAATGGTAGATAGGAGTTAACGTGCTAGAATTCTAATAACTTTTCCATGGGATTACAAATATAAACTTCCAGGGCCATGACAAGAACCAGAAAAGGATCTCTGTAAGGGAATTTTATTATTGGTGTGCAGAAATGTTATTGATTTTTGAGTTCTGATTGGATACAGCTATGCTTATGAATTTGGTTATAAATTTTAAGGTGACTTTAGGAGTTCTTTGGTTCTTTTAAGTAGAGAATAACATCATCTGAAAATAATGATAATTTAACTTCTTTCTTTTGTATCCATAAGTTTCATTTTTGCTTTGGCCTGCTGGTGTTCCATAATGTTTTTTGAATTATATTAAACAAGAGTGGTAATAGCAGACACCTTTGATTTAGTCCTAGTCCTCTCTATTTTAGAGAGAAAGTTTCCAAGTTATCTACATTTAATATGATGTTGGTTGTTGATTTGTCATACATGGCTTTATTAGATTGAGATAAAGATCTTCTATTCCTATTTTCCTCAGGATTGTAAGCATGCAGGGATGTTGATAATAGATTTGGACTGTTCATGCTTTTCTTGCACCTTAAACTTCTTCATTAGGTTATTTATTTAGGTTTGCTCTGTTTTTCAAATGTGGGCATTCACCTCTATGTACATCCCACTTAGCACTACCTTTTCTAAGTCTCTTCTGGTTCTATATGAAATTTAAGATTGTTTTCTCTAGTTCCATTAAGAAGGTTATTGATAATTTGATGGGGTTGTGATAAATCTGCATACAGCTTTTGGAAGTACTGCCATCTTGTTATGTTGTATTTATATTAGGCTTTGATCCTATGAACTCTCTAGTATCTTAATACTTTTTGAGATGCACTGGACTATTCCAGAGATCATTGTTAAATTTTCGTATGCTTGCCTAGTTTCTGCATTTTCTTTTCCCATTGATTTAGTTTCACAATGATCTAATATTATATGAGAAATATTTTGATTCTTTTTGTATTTACTTAATCATGCTTTACTAACTAGTATTTAGTCTAATTTGGAAGGTCACACGTGATGTTTAGAAGTATATGTATTCTTTTGTTTTGGGGTGAAATGTTGTAAATATCCACTGAGTCCAGTGGATGAAAGGTATGTTTCAACTATAATACTTCTTTATTGATTCTTTTTCTTGTTGAAAAACACACTGTGACAGTGTGGTACTGATGGAGACCACTGCAAAGGTGCCCTGAGCAAGACTTAAATTAACCAATGGGCTTTTCATGCGAGTCTTCAAAGGCCTAGGCTCCTTGTCTGAAAATAGATGGTGGACTCATAGTAAGTGAACTTCTGTGAGACTCTAATTCCTACTAAGGCTTGTAATGGTGGATAAACCTGAAAAACCTCAAAGAACCAAGGACACCTGAATCTGAGGCTATAAAGACTATAGCCTCAGGCCTCTCCCTTCTGGTTTTTAAACTTCATACCTTACTTGGAGAAGTCTTTGAGTGATTCTGTCCTTCTTGATTACTCTCCTTCCTTCTTTTAACAACTAAATAATTACAGGCTATGCAGAGAAGGTTATGGTTTTAACCTTGAGAGAATGCCAAAATCTGTGAGAGAGATTTGATTTTCCTGCATTCCTGAAATCATTCCATTCACCTCTTTTTTATCTAGGCTTTGCTGTGTAATCATTTTGGAGACTGCAGAACTTGATCAGTTCTCAAAAACTAAGGGATATTTTTAACCTATTAACTGGTGCCAGAACAAGAACTTATAATCCTTGGGCTGAAAATATTTAGATTGAATGAGTACTTTTACCTAGAGTGGAAAGTGTTGGAGACAGAGAAGGCTGTTACAGGATGAAAACTTCACTGAGGACACCTAGAGAAAGGAGGGACTAGCAGCATTCCACAAGGTATAGTGGTAATTCTTTCCACTGTGAACAAGCCATTTTTAACTGGGAGTGAAATGGGCCAACAATTTTCAACCAAGGAACAAAGACACATAAAGCAGCTCTAGGGGCCGGGGATTTAGCTCAGCGGCACAGCACCTGCCTGGCAAGTACTCAGGAGTTCTTGTGCCCAAAAAAGAACTAACAAAAATGTTACAAGAGGTAACAAAATATAATTCATGTTTTTCTCTGACAGGCACAGTAGATATTGATGACTGGGATAGAGTTGGAAAAAAATCTTAAGAAGGCACACAATAGAGGTAAAATCATTTCTCCGGAGACATTTTCAACTTAGAACCTAGTTTATTCAGCTTTAAGTCCGTTGTAGAGCTCATAGTCAAAAGCCTCTGACTCAGACACAAAGGAAACAAAAAAGCTCCCAGCAGAGACACTTAGGCAGGAGTAGGAAACTTTCATTAGAACATCCCATATGGCTTTATCCAGAAACTTACAAATTTTAAAGGAACAATCAGCTGCAAAAGGATAAATCATTGGCGCCCACACTTGCTTCCCAGTTGTAATTAAGTGAAATGATCATAATGAGGCGATTGTTTCTCATTTGCTCTTTGAAATTCAGACACTAAAAAATCTTAAACAAAGTGTTATTAATAATGGGGTCCAGAGCCCATTTATAGCATGATTTCTACAGATGTTTTGGATACATATCATTTGACACCATAAGATATCAAGCATCTAGCCCAAACATGTCTGTCTCCTTCTCAATTTCTTCATTTTGATGTAGAGTTTAAGCCTTCTTTCTTAGCAGGCTAATAGAAATAGAACAGGTCCTAATCTGCATCCAGAAATAAATAAGGAGATGCTTTCTGGGACAGGACAGTGCCCTTCTTCAGGATCAGCCTTGAGGTTCTGATGAGCTATATTCACAGTTGGAAGATTTCCTAAAAAGGGCATGGGCAACTATTTCACAGGATGAGACTCCTGTGCACATCCTTTAAGGCCCTAATGAACACTTTACACAATTTCTCGCTGGATTTCAAGAAGCTGTTTGCAGACAGGTTTTAAACAGGGAAGCTATCGATATTCTAATTCTATAATTGGCATATGAAAATGTTAATTGATAAGGCAAGCAAGCTGTATATCCAAAAAAATCAACCAACGATTTGGCTACGTATATTTGAGCTAGTCGTTGGAACTGAATCATATGAGACAACCATGATGGCTCAGGTTATGGCCAGTTTTAATAATGCAGAAGGGGATAATATAAAACATTTTAACTGTGGAAAAAGTGGACATACCAGAAAAAACTGCAGAGTTCCTGCTGGATCTAGTGAGACAATTGCTGCAACTGGAGCTGGTCAAATGAACAATGCCTCTGGCATGAAAAGTTTGGATTCTGCTCCTGGACCCAGTCAAAAATGTCAAAAAGGGACACATTGGACCAGACATTGTCATTCTAAAATACATAAGGATGGTACCCTTTAACCAAAACACGGAATAAGGCCCTTTCCTCAGGCTGGCCAAACAATAGGGGATATATAACTTGTAAGTCAGAATGTCAGTCAGCTTTATCCAGTGCAAACACAAAAGTATATTAAACAACAACCTCAAATGTGGCTCCCTGGAGAGACATAAACTCCCTCACCAGGGCAACACCACAAAGTACAGGATTAAACCTTCCTGCAGCTTGCACACTCACTCTCATCAGGGGTGACAAACCTACCCCAATTCCCAGAGGATTTTGTGGTCTACCACCTAAGGGAACAATTGGTCTTGTATTGGAAAAAGCTGACCTAAATTTAAAAGGAGTAGTTATTTTGCCTACTGTGCCGGATAGTTATTATTGAGATGAGATACAAGTTTTTGCATGTGGTATGTATCTCTGGGTTTTTGAACAGGGAAAAAAATGTGCTATAGGTAATTTTGTTACCTATAGATAATGCTTCTTTTGTTAAATATAACAGTTAAGGAGGGGAAAAGACCTTCATGGCAAGACTGTAAAAAGAGAAATTTATTTTGCACAAGAAGTGACTATAAATAGGCCTATGTGTTTTATAAAGATCAAGGGAAAATGCTTTGAAGGTCTAATACACACTGGCACAGTTGTGTCTGTACTCACATTAGAAAAATGGCCCGCCACGTGATCAACACAAAGGGCCCCTACCTCCTAAATAGGGTTGAGGTCCTCTCAGCATGTACTACATAGTGCTTCACCCCTGCCTTAGGAGAGGCCGGATGAACAAAAATGTTTCTTTTACCATATGTGGCACCTATTCTGGTCAATTTGTGTGAAAGACATTTGTTATAAAAGTGGAAATTGATACTGACTAATGATTCCGATCTTAACTTTAAACAACCAAATTCCATTTCTGAAATTACACAAGTAGGTTTGAATCCTAAGACTAGACAAATCATGATTAGCATGGGATATCAAAAGGATAGAAGGCTAGGAAAGAACTTTTAGGGAATCAAAGATCTGTAAGGACTACACCAAAGAATGACAGGCATAGTATTGGATATCAGCAGGTATTTTTAACTAAGGCCATTCATGCTTCTCCCTCCAAAACAGCTCTGCTTTTTCAATGGAAAACTGAGGAGCTTGTTTGGGTAGATCAATGACACCTTAATAAGGAAAAACTCATCCAACTACACAAATAGTTGAACAACAATTCCAGTTAGGACATTTAGAAAACTCAGTTAGTCCTTGAAATACTCCTGTCTTTGTTATTACAAAGAAATCAGGCAAATGGAGGGTACTGCAAGATTTAAGAGCTGTAAATGAGCACTTCCTTCTAATAGGGGTGTTGCAACCAGGATTGCCAAACCCTACTGCTGTTTGCTGAGACTGGCTCCTTACCATAATTGAGTTAAAACACTGCATTTTAGGATTCCTCTTCTTTCTGCAGGTAAGCTATGTTTCACCTTTTCTGTACCTAGTTTGAACTTTAAAGAGCCAGTGCAATGATTTCAATAGGTCACATTACCTCAAAGAATGCAAATGAGTCCAACTTTGTTTTTTTATTGGTTTATTTATTTATTTTTATTTTAAAGAGAATAGTAAAGCAAAAAAGAACAATAGCAACATACCAACATCAAAACAAACAAAACAAAGCAAACACTTTAAAAGTGATATAGGATTTCAAAACAAAATGATAGGAATTAACAGTTGTTGGTATATTATATACTGTTATCTTTAACTATGTTACTCAGATTACCAGGTGTAACAATGGAAGATTGTTCAAACCATTAAAGAGAACAAAAAATAATTATTAGATAAAACATTAGATATAATACAAAGTTTCACTGGACAAGATGGTAGGAATTAACCAATGGTTGTTCCACTGCATATTGTTGTCTTCAAATCAGTTGCTCAGATTACTACATACAAGCATGCAAAATTGGTCAGAATATAAAAAAAAAATTAACTATTAACTGTTCCTTTCAATATACCATTAGACAACAGCAGTACAGTTATCCCAGCTATTCATATAGATAGATAGATACTGATACAGATATGTACACATATATTTTGCATTCCTTCTTTCTTTTTTCCTTCTTTCCCTCATCCCAATTGCTCCTTCGTTTGAGCAATTTCTTTCCCTTTCATATCATCTATTGTGCATTTTGAGTTTTACTTACTCTTTCAGGTTCCTACACCAGGGAGATAATACAATGTTTTCACACATTGGTCTGATTTAATTCACTTATGAGTATGATCTGTAGTTGAATTCATTTACCTACAAAAGCCTCAAGATTATCTTTTTATAGCTCAGTAATATTCCATTGTATAAAAGTATGACATTTTTTTATCCATTCCTCAGTTGATGGGCATTTGGGTTATTTCCAAAATGTAGCTATAATAAATTGTGCTGCTATAAACAAGGGTGCACACATATTGCTGTGGCATGATGTTTTTAATTCTTCTGGGGAAATACCCAGAAGGGCAACAGCTGGGTTAAGTGGGACTTCTAATCCTAGTTTCCTGAGGAATCTGCAAACTGATTTCCACAGCAGTTTCACCCATCTACACTCCCACCAACAGTACAGTAGGATTCCTTTTTCTCCAAAGACACTCTAACATTTCTTATTGGTTGATTTGTTGATGATAGCCATTCTTTCTGGGGTGAGATGGAATTTCAGTGTTGTCTTGATTTGTGCTTCTTGATGACAAGTGATGTTGAACATTTTTTCATGTATTTATTCACCATTAGTGTTTCTTCACCTGAGAAGTTTATATTATTTCAGATGCCCATTTTTGGATTGCATCTTTGAATTTTGCAGGCCTGATTTTTTTTTTAACTCTTTAAATGTTGTTGACAGAAGTCCTTAATCTGAGGGGCACTTGGGTAATTATTTCTCCCATTTCATGGGATTTCTTTTTAGTCTATTGGAGATTTCCCTTGCCGACATGGAACATGGGCGGGTCATGGGCAACATCTGAAGCCTTGGTGACCACAACCTGCATCCCCCCCACCTGTTTGGAAGCTGGGCTGAACCCTAGACAGCTTCAGGAACTCCAGTGAACCTCCTCTGCCCCTCCCACACTGATCTTCAAGCCAATTGAATTTAAGAAAGCTTTATGAGCATCTGGGATGCCAACTTGCCACCAGTCACCAGCACAGGAACCACACACAGCACTGTGGATCTTTAGACCCTCATCCTTCCACTCCCACATGATCGTGGGAGTGAGACTGAGCTCTAGGGAACCTGTGGATCTTCAAAAATGACAAAACGAAGGAGCAAAATGCAATCTCAGACAGCTACCCCACCCAGAACAAGTTCAGGAGACATCAACACACAAGAGCCTGGAAGTAATACACCTGAAATTTCTGAAATGACAGCAACTGATGTAAAGAAACAACTCCATCAGGCCATAGAAGAGGGCAGATCTGAAACAATCTCTCATGTAAAAAAAGAAATGACAATAATAATGAAAGAATTGTTCAGCATATCCAAAGAAGACATTGACAAGGAAATAGAGCATAGACAACTCATGGAAACCTTGAGTGAACAACATAGAAAAGAACTAGAATGCATGAAACAGATTCAAAAGGATATCCAGGAAATTAAAATTTCCATCATGAACAAATGGACTTAGTTGAACTTTAGAGAGTGTTCCAACAAACAGCATCAGAATACACATCCTTCTCAGCTTCACATGGGATGTTCTCTAAAATAGACCATATGCTAGCACATAGAACATGCTTAAGAAAATGCAAAGGAATTGAAATTATCCCATATGTGTTTTCAGACCATAGTGCAATGAAATTGGAAATTAATGACAAAAGAAGTCACAAGAACTCCATAAACACATAGAAATTAAATAACACCCTACTGAACAATCAAGAAGTCACAATTGAAATCAAAGAAATTAAACACTATTTATGATCAAATAAAAATGTAGATGCAACTTACAGGAACCTGTGGGACACAATGAAAGCAGTCCTCAGAGGGATATATAGAGTGGTGAATTCCCACCACTGGAAAACAGAACAAGCACAAATAAACCATCTTATGCTGCAACTCAAGCTTCTAGAAAAAGAAGAGCAAGTCAAACCCAAAGAAATAAGAAAACAGGAAATTATACAGTGCAGGTCAGAAATTAACACAAAGGGACTGAAAAAAACAATACAAAGAATTAATGAATTGAAGAGTTGGTTCTTTGAAAGAATAAATAAAATTGATAAACCCCCAGTCAACTGTGAGAAAAAAGGAAAGAAAAACCTGAAATATATGCAATAAGGAATGAAAGGGGTCAAATCACTACAGATCCTGAAGAAATTCAAAACACAATCAATATCTACCTTGAAAATCTTTACTCTCATACCATGGAAAACAAAGAGGAAATGGACCGATTTCTAGATACATATGAATTACCAAAGCTGAGTGAAGAAGATATAAAAATCCTGAATAACTCAATTTCAGCACGTGAAATTGAAAATCTAATAAGAAACTTGCCAATGAAGAAAAGCTCAGGTCCTGATGGTTTCAGAGCTGAGTTGTAGAAGAAATTTACAGAAGATTTAACACGAATTTTTCTCAAACTCTTTAATGAAATTGAAAGGGAAGAAATTCTCCCCAAATCCTTCTTGGAGGCAACTACTATCCTGATACAAAACCAGAGAAAGACCCAATCAAAAAAGAGAACTACAGGTGAATCTTCCTAATGAATATAGATGCAAAAATTCTCAGTAAAATACTAGATTCACAGTGCTGTGTGTGGGTCCTGTGCTGGTGATTGGTGGCAAGTTGGCGTCCCAGATGCTCATAAAGCTTTCTTAAATTCAGTTGGCTCCCAGATCAGTGTGGGAGGGGCAGAGGAGGTTCACTGGAGTTCATGAAGCTCTCTAGGGCTCAGCCCAGCTTCCACACAGGTGAGGGGGATGCAGGTTGTGATCACCAAGGCTTCAGATGTTGCCCATGACCCAGCCCATGTTCCATGTCAGCAAGGGAAGGGTGAAAGTGGAGTCCCCGAGCCCACTGACGCTGTTCAGGTTTCAGCAGGGCTCCCATGGGGGTGCAGGTTGTACTGGGAGTGACTACTGAGGCCCCAGAAGGTGTCTGGGGTACCACTTGCCTCACACACTAGTGGACATGGCATGGGGACAGCTCCCCAGGGTTCCTGAAGATGTCCGGGGTTCAGTCTATCTCCTGCAAAGATGTAGGGGAGCAGGGAGTGGCTACTGAGGCCCCAGAAGGTGCCTGGGGCTCCACCTGCCTCACATAGTGGTCAGGGAGGCATAGTAGCAGCTCACCAAGCTTTCTAAATATGTCTGGGCCTCAGCCCCACACCTGTAGGCATGCTAGGGGTGCAGGGAGTGGCAACTAAGGCCCCAGAAGGAGCCTGGGGCTCCACCAGACTCACACACTGATCAGGGATGCATGGGGGTTCCTCACCGGGATTCCTGAAGATATCTGTTGTTCAGCTCAGTGCCTGCAGGCATGCTAGGAATGTGGGAAAAATAGGCCACCTTTCTGCCAGCTCTTTGTCCTGCAGGACTTACAGAGTTAGACAAGCCTGTCCTTCTGTTTACATAATTAATTATATGGGTGATATTTTACTGGCAGCTCCAATTAAAGAACAACTGCATGATCTCTTCGCAGAAAGTAAACAAAATATCCTTTGGTCTCTTCATTGCTCCAGACAAAGCACAATTGTCTTATCCTTACTATTACCTGGGAACACTAGTGACTAATGGAGTAGTAAGACCACAAAAGCTACAGCTTCTTCATCATAACTTCAAAACTCTGACTGATTTTGACAAGTTATTCTGAGAAATAAATTGGATAAAGCCAAAATTGGGTATTTCTACTTATCAATTAAAACATTTATATAAGACTTTACAGGGAGATCCAACTATTGCTTTCCCTCATTGTTTATCCACTGAGGCTCAAAAGGAACTAACTGTGGTGGAAAAATGCTTCAACATCAACAGTTTTTTAGAATAAATACATTTTCTTATACTGTATATTTTATTTTTATTTATTTTATTTTTTTTTTGGTTTTTCTCCAGTACCGGGAACCAAACTCACGACCTTGCGCTTGCCAGGCAGGCGCTTTGCCACTGAGCTAAATCCCCAGCCCCTATACTGTATATTTTAAATACTCCTCATTCTACCACAAGTCTTACAAGACAATTTTATGATAAACAAATTTATCCTATTAAGTGGCTTTATCTTTCTATTCAGTTAGTCAAAACCCTTTAATTATATTTAGAACAAATTGCCAAGGTTGTCACTATGGGAAGGACAAGTTCCAAACAACTCTTTGATATTGATCCTGCTCTATTGCTTATTGATGTAAATCAGTATTTGACTCTGCTATAACGAGTTTTATATTGCAAGTAGCATTTGCAGATTTTATTGGAGAAATTGATAATCATTTTAACAGTGATCCTATCTTTCAATTTTTTCTCAAACATTCATATGTTATTTGAAATATTTCTAAATTTGAACCCATTTCTGATGCAGTAGTGTATTTTACTGAAAGTTCATCAAAGGACAAGGCTGTCATTTGGAGTAAGGATTATGAACAGGTAATAGAAACTCCAGGACTTTCTGCACAAAGGTTTGAAATTACTGCTATTTTGTCATACATCAATTTAACTCTAAACGTATTAACATAATTAGTGATTCAACCTGTGCAGTCCACCTTACTCAGAGACTTGAGAGTGCCACTTTAGATATGCCTCCATCGAGAGTCAACTTTAGATATGCCTCTATTTAATTTGTTTCTGAGGCTACAAAAGAAAATTTATAATCAAATGGCAATCTTTTATATTAGTCACATAAGGTCTCACTCTAATT
This sequence comes from Chinchilla lanigera, assembly GCF_000276665.1. Lineage (NCBI taxonomy): Eukaryota > Metazoa > Chordata > Mammalia > Rodentia > Chinchillidae > Chinchilla > Chinchilla lanigera. The sequence goes on along the minus strand of NW_004955525.1, from coordinate 3,790,643 downwards.
TATCTGGATTTTTAACATATGGGAATCAACAAACTGATTCATAAATAGCTTTTACTACTCCGTTGGATGCCACTAGACAGTGTCAGTCATATCATCATCAAAATAGTAAAGCTTTAAATAAATAAAGTCAATTATCCAGGTCTCAAGCAAGAGAAATTGTTATATCTTGTCCCACCTATCAAAAGGTTCCTTGACCTGTGCCACAAGAGGTCAGTAACCCCAGAGATTTTAAACATAATGATATTTGGCAAATGGAAATTCCACACTTTTCTTCTTTTGGCAAATTGTAATACATTCATTTATCTATTGATACGTATTCTCATTTAATTCATGCAATTTTCCACTCAGGAGAAAAAAGTAGCCACATTCAACATTGCTTGTCAGCATTTAATTCCATGTCCGTTTCACACACCATAAAGACTAACAATGAGCCTGTATATATTAGTAAGCCAATACAATCCTTTTTTCAACTATGGCACATTAAAAATATTACAGGGCTCCCTTACAACCCTCAAGGACAAGCAATTGGACAAAGGTCACACCTATCTCTTAATTCTCAAGTATAAAAACAAAAAAGTAGTACAGTTATCCCCACAAGCACAGTTAGATTTAGCCACTTTTGCTCTAAACTTTTTAAATCCAGATGCACACAATAAGTTGACTCCTGTGGAACTTCATTGGTAAACATCCCACAATGATGCCCAAAATAGGACTCGAGTGCTTTGGTAGGACATCAACACAGGGTAATGGGAAGGATCAGTTCAGCTAGTAATGTGGGAAAGAGGTTATCCTTGTATACTAATGGGTGATAAAGCCACAAGTTGGTTGCCATCTGGGAAGAGAAAAACTTGGCAAGACACATGACAGGCACTGGAGACAGTCCTGCATAATGTCTCTGCTGATCCAAGCCCTCCAGAGGATTAGCCCATCTGACAAGGCTCACCCGCAAGGACCTGCCAAATCAGACAAGAAAACTACCACCAACTCTTTCAAATATTTTGATTATCTTAATGGCTCCACTGGCAGTATCCTATGTATAATACCTGTTTCAGGAGCAGAAGACTGGACTTATGCTCCTAATCCACCATTACTTAGATCCATTACTTGGGCAGATTCTCCACCTGAGATTTACCATGAACCAGACACATCTGCCCTAAATTAGATAGAAGGTTTTTATTTTTTTTTAAATTCTTCTTATAAGCAATCTCTGCTGATGGACATAATTTTTTAAAAGTTCTGACTAGTCTTTTTATAATTACAAATTTTTAAAATTTCTATATTTCAATTTGGTCAGAAATATATTTGAGTGCACTCTGATTTTATAAGCAAATTTTCTTGTGTGTGTGTGCCTTTGTTTGTCTCTCTGTCCAGTCTGTAAAGAACTGTTTTATTTGAGTTAACAAATTTTTAGTACCTTCATATTTTTGAATTTTTTAATCATTTGTCTATAAGTTAATAGGGCTTATGGATAAATGTCATCCAAAATTAAGGATGTGCTTCCACCAAGGTTGTCTGCTGGTCAAAATGATGACAAGAGCCCCCCACGCCTTGCACCCAGGCAGCGAATTCTCCGGGAGCAGTAGGGTTCCTGGGTCCCAGTGTGGGCC
>NW_004955525.1:3743193-3780102 GCF_000276665.1 Chinchilla lanigera | reverse complement strand
AGTATTACTCAGCTATAGAGAAAGACAAACTCTAGGCCTTTATAAGTAAATGGTCACAACTAGGGTCCATACTCATAAGTGAAATAAATCAGACCTGCATGTACAAGCACCGCATTGTCTCACTAGTGTAAAACCTGAAAGAGTTAATATAAACTAGGAGGTATGATAGACCTTGTGAAATGATAGGAAAACACTCACGGGTAAACGGCAACTGGGATGTGGGAAAAAAGAACGGAAAGAAGGAGAAATTTTGTATGTATGTATACACAGGACAATTTACATAGTTGTTCTACGGTCTTCTATTTCTCTGCTGAAAGAAACTGTCAATGAGTCCTTGATTGATCAATATTGCATTTCTGTATCTGTTTGCATGAGAAACCACTTTGAAGATATCAATATGTATTACAACAAGCATTGCTAATTTCCTAACCCTTTGTTTGTAACTCTGTACTGTCTGTACTGTTCTTTTGGTATTTTGTAAAAGGTTGTCTGTTTGTTAATATTTTCCTTCTTTTATTTTTAAAGTAAAGAAAAATAAACACTGAATGATACTATTATTGTAATACTGCTATATATGTTTTCAGAAAGAAAATGTTACCAAGCAAAACACATAAAGCTAACAACACATTACAAATAAATTCCATAACTATTTTAAAAAAATCTTAGAAAATATGATTTGTTAATTCATTAATAGAAAACTGTTTCACAATATCCAATAAAAGGTTTCTCCTAGTATTAGTTAAAACTTACTTTGACAGTATTTTAATTAATAAATTTTTTTAATTAATTCCAGGTTAATTAAATATGGAAAAGAAGCACATGCTTCACAGTGCAATGCCAATTATGAATTATTGTTTATGTGTAAGAAAAATATTATTACAATATTAACATAAAGTAGAAATGGTGTTCTTCTATGAAAATTTAAGAAAACATATGGAATGAATAAAGCATATGTAATCTATTCTCTTCATGATACTGCTGGATTTTTGAATCACTAACTATAGAAAATACTCAATTTAGGAGAGTGAAAGCACTAATTCCAAAATAAGTTAGAAATGTCATGGATGAGTAAAGAAAATAAATGCCTTAATGGTTGAACGACGAGGATATCAGGCAAAGCTGTTCCATTAACTGAATCAAATGTTCCCACTGGCTTCAGGGGCCCAAACATTTGGAATACTGTATGTCAGAGTATGTATAATAAAAAAGTAATTATTTGTGGGCTGGTAAATGGAATAGAAATATCATTTTCCTTGAAGAGTTATTCACACAGGTTTTTGATTCTCAACTCAATATTTATTCTTATAATAGGTGTGCATTATCAAAGATCCCTACTCCATTTGGCTCTTGGGACTATATCCATTACCTCTGAAAATTCTGGAAGAATGCTCAAAATTATACAATTTTACTATAAATCCCATTCAAGATTCATCTTTCTGTTATAATGCTATTACATATAAAAAATCAGTCTTAATAACATATTCATACTATGTATATCTGAACTTTCTGTACAGGATATTGTAAAAGACTAATGTTAACTTTTAATTTCGCTATTTATGAGTAAAGACCTGCTATGTATATCCTCCTATAACTATATATTTACTATAAATTTCCTTCTCTGTCATCCCTTACCTATAGGGAGAGAAGTTAGAGGATGGAAAGTAATACATTGCGTGGCATGTGGTTGGTTCTAAATAAACAGTATTAAGATGGAAAGGGAGAGATGTAAAGATAGGAAACAAGGCAGAAAGTCAGGACTGTGAAAAATTTCTAAGAAACATTTACATTAAAGATACACAAACTATAAAGAAAAAATAGTATATCTACAAACACAAGGATCTGACAAAATGCTGTCTGAAGAAATAATAAAACCATCTACTAGTAGAAAATCTGCTGTTTGAAACTTTCTTATTACCTGTGAAATGTGAAAAATGAGTAGTATTTCACACTTATTTTTTTAGAATGTAGTGGCTATTAACGTTATCATAGAGCCATAAAATGAAAAAGTAAATTTAATTAAAGCAGCATATCCTTAATTTTGTCATACTCTTTCAAAACCTTTATCTAAACTAAGGACAAGAATTACTCTATAATTGAAAATTTAGTTACATCTACAGAAGTAACAGTAATTTCTATAGGACCAAAATAAGAACTAATTTCACTAATTCAATGTCAATAATGTTTTGTTAGAGTTGTCCTGGAATGGTTTATCATTAGTTATAAGAATATGAAAAATAAAGAATAAAAGTTATATGTGTTATTCATTAGTTAGCATGTACTTTTATGATATTTTAAAATTTTTTACAGGTAAATGTTTGCTGTACATGCAGATTACAATTGTTGTGGGGAGTGGGTACATGTACGTAAAGAGCTTGCTTCTTTTTCTTAAATCCTCTTCTCCTTCCCTCTGCTCTCCTTCTCTTCTCTAAATTTCCTTTCCCTATTTTTTTCTTCTTGATTTATTTATCTTATATCATGTTTATGATATACCATGTTCCCATTTATTGAAGTTTTTAGGTTCTTGTACATAACATATCTTTATTCTAGATATTTTCCATTCTCCCCCTCTCTCCTTCACTCATGTTCTCTTGGACCATCCCCATTTGCAAGAGATGTACCCTTTTATCTTTTTCTAGCCATACTTTATTTTGCTCTTTATACTTTGCTTTACTCAAATGAGAGATATTATACTGAATTTTTTCTTTCTTTTTAAGGAGGAAAAACAATAAAAACAATGACAAAAATTTTCGCAGCATAGTAGCAGAATAAAAACGGTTATTGTACTCTACTTAAGCTTGTGAGTCTGATTTATTTCATTCAAAATTATATCTACCACATGAATCCACTCTTCTACAAAAGTCTCAATTCTGCCCCTGTTTATAGCTAAGTGGTATTCCATTATTTAGACATATCACATTTTCTTCATACAATCATCTGTTGATGGATATGCAAGTTGCTTCCATGGTTTAGCTATTATGAATTATGCTGCTGTAAAAAATTGATATACATGTATCACTGTATTATGATGTCTTTAGCTCTTTGGGGCAGTACCTAGAAGGGGTACAGCTGGATCATACGGAATTTCTAATTTTAGGTTTTGAGGAATCTCCATACTGATTTCCATAGTGGCTGAACTAGTTTACATTCCCATCAACAATATAGCAAGATAACTTTCTTCACTGCAGCCTTTCCAGAATTTGTCATTTTTTTGTATTTCTTGATGATTTCCATTCTTTAAGTTATAAGATGGAATCTTAGCTTTCTTTTAATTTGCATATCTCTAATGAAATTGACATTTCTTCCTGTAAGAAATGTCCATTTCACTTGCTAATTTCTTGATCGTGTCTTTTGTTTCAGGTGGTCTAACCTTTTAACTCTTTGTATATTCTATTTATTAATTTTCTCTACAAGGAAAAGCTGGCAAAATGCTTTCTCTTCCAGTTGGGCGCCTTTTCACTCTATTAAGTGATTCCTTTGCTGTGCAGAAGCTTTTTAATTCAATGTAATTCCATTTGTTGATTCATGCTGTTACTTCCTGTATAATTGTGGTTCTGTTTAGAAAATACTTTCTTACACCTATGGCTTTAAGTATTTTACTTATTTTATCATCCAGTGTGTTTAATGTTTCTGTTTTAATATCTAGATATTTATGTATTATAATATTAGTTTGGTATATGGTGAGATATATAGGACAAGTTTCAATCTTCAGTGGACAGATATCCAGTTTTCCCAGCACCTTTTATCCAATAGGCTATCTTTCCTCCAATGTATGTTTTTGGCTCTGTTGTTCAATATGAAATAACTAAGTGTGTCTGGGTATGTTACTGTATCTCTTATTCTGTTCCATTGATCCACTTATCAGTTTTTGTTCCACTACCACGTTTTTTTTTTTTCTTTTTCTTTCTGCTGCTTTGTAGCATATCTTGAGGACAGGTAATGTGATGCCTCCCACTTTGTTCTTGTTTTCCAAGACTGCTTTTTGTATTCTGCATTTGTTCTGGTTTCCTATGAATTTTAGAATTGTTTTCTTTAGGTCTGTGAAGTATCATGTTGATATTTTGACTGGGACTGTATTAAATCTGTGCAAGAGTTTTGGTAGTATGTCTATGTTGACACGATTAATTCTGCCTTTCCAGGAGCAGGGAAGATCTTTACATATTCAAAGAAACTCTTCAATATCCTTTTCCAGTATTCTGTAGTTGGGGTTGGGGATTTATCTCAGCAGCACAGCACTTGCCTGGCAAGCACAGGGTCGTGAGTTTGATTCCTGGTACTGGAATGGAAAAAAAAAGAAACAAAACAAAAAACAATATTCTGTAATTTTATTTTTTGAGAACTTTCACTTCATTAAGTTGACACTTAAGTATTATATTTACTATGATGTTATCACGAATAATGTTATTTTCATAGTTTTTTATCTTAATTGGATTGATATGGCTATTGATCTTTGAATTATGATGTGGTATGTTGCTACACTGCTGAAGATGGTTATTAATTCTAACCAATTTTCATGGAATTCTTGGCAACTTCTATGTAGAATATCATGTCATCTAGAAATAATGCTCATTCAAGTTATTGCTTTCCTACATATATCACTTTTATTTCTTTCTCTTGCCTGATTAAGCTGGAAAATATTTTAAATATTTTGATCAATGAAGGTAGTGATAGCGGGCATGCTTGTCTTGTCCCTGACTTTAGAGGGAAGACTGTTAATTTTTTCACCATTTATTATGATGTTTGCTATATATGTCAAACTTTGATTTTGAAGAAATAAAAATTCTGAATAACTCAATATCAACCAGTGAAAATGAGAATGTAATCCAAAACTTGACAATGAAGAAAAGTCCTGGTCCTGATGGATTCACAGCTGAAATTTACAAGCAATTTAGGGAATATTTAAGACCAATTCTCACACTCTTTAATGAAATTGAAAGGAAAGGTATTCCCCCAACTCATTCCTGAAGGCAAGTGTTATCCTGATCCCAAAGCCAGAGAAAGATCCAACCAAAAAAGAAAATAACTGGCCAAACTCCCTAATGAATACAGATGCAAAAATTCTCAATAAAATATTAGCAAACAGAATACAACAAGTAATCAAGAAGATTATACACCACGACCAAGTTGGACTCATAAGAGGAATGCAGGGATGGTTCAATATATGCAAATCAATTAATGTAATACACCATGTCAATAGAGCCAAGGACAAAAATCACATGATCATCTCCATCCATGCCAAAAAGTCTTTGATAAAGTCCAACACTCATTTATGATGAAAACCCTACAAAAAATTGGAATAGATGGCCTTTATCTCAAGCTGATCAAAGCCATCTATGATAAACCAAAAGCTAACATCATACTAAATGATCACAAATTGAAAGCTTTCACTTTAAAATCAGGAAAAAGACAAGGATGCCCACTGTCACCACTCCTATACAATACAGTTCTGGAAATATTAACTAGAGAAATTAGACAAGAGAGAGAAATAAAAGGAATAAGGATAGGAAAGGAAGAAGTGAAATTATGATTATTCACAGATGACATGATACTTTTCATAGAAGACCCCAAAAACTGCATCAAAAGGCTCATGGATTTAATAACCAAATTCAGGAGTGGATACAAAGTTATACCTCAAAAAGTAATAGCATTCCTGTACACAAGTAATAAACAGACTGAGAAAGAAATTAGGGAAATCACATCTTTCACAATAGCATCTGAAAGATGAAATACTTAGGAATCAGTCTAACAAAAGAAGTAAAAGATCTATACAGTGAAAATTATAGTACTCTGAAAAAAGAGATCAAAGAGGACATCAGGGAATGGAAAGATATTCCTTGTTCATGGATAGGAAGAACCAACATTGTGAAAATGGCCATATTCCCACAATTGTTCTACAGATTCAATGCAATCTCAATTAAAATACCATTAGTATACCTCACAGATCTAGAGAAAACACTCCTAAAGTTCTTCTGGAAACAGAAGATGCCTAGAATAGTGACAGCAATCTTGGGAAACAAAGGAAAGACAGGAGGCATCACAATTCCTGACTTAACATTATATTAAAAAGCTACTGTGGTAAAATCAGCATGATACTGGCACAAAAAAAGACTTTAAAATCAATGGAACAGATTAAAAGATACAGATACAACTACAAACACACTTGGTCAGCTTACCTTCCACAGAGAGGCCAAACATGTTCAGAGGAAGGAAGATATCCTCTTTAATAAGTGGTGCTGGAAAAACGGACTTTCCACGTGCCAAAGACTAAAACTAGACCCATGTCTTTCACCATACACTAAATTAAAGTCAAAATGTATCAAAGATCTCAGTATTAAAACAGAAACAGTAAATTTATTGGAAGAGAAAGTAGGTAAAAATCTTGACGACACTGGGACAGGCAGAGTTCATGAACAAAAACCAAACTGCACGTGAAATACTTCAAAGAATCAACAAGTGGAATCTCATCTTATTGAAAAGTTTTTGCACATCTAAAGAAATCACCAGTAGAATAAAAAGAAAACCCACGAATTGGGAAAAAATTTTAGCCAACTGCCCCTCAGTCAAAGGACTTCTATCTAGGACATATAACGAATGTAAGAAATGAGGACCCCCAAACTCAAAGACCCAATCCAAAAATGGGCATTTTAGATGAATAGATACTTCTTTAATGAAGAGATACTAATGGCGAATAAATACATGAAAAATGCTTAACGTCATTGGTCATTGGAGAAATGCAAATTAAAACAACTTTGAGATTTTATCTCACCCCAGGAAGAATGGCTATCATGAAGAAATCAACCAATAACAAATGCTGGAGAGGCTGTGCGGAGAAAGGAACACTACTCCACTCTGGTAGGAGTGTAGATTGGTGAAAACACTGTGGAAATCAATTTGGAGATTCCTCACAAAACTAGGAATGGAAGTCTCATTTAACCCAGCTTTTCCCCTTTTTGGTATTTTCCCAGGAGAATTAAAGACACCATACTACAGCGATATATGTGCACCCATGTTTATAACAGCACAATTTGTTATAGCTAAATCTTGGAAACAACCCAGAGGCCCATTTACTGAGGAATGGAGAAATTAGATGTGGTATTTTTATATAATGGAGTATTACTCAGCTATTAAAAAAGATAATTTTGAGGCTGTTGTGGATAAATGGATGCAATTAGAGATCATACTCATAAGTGAAATAAACTGGACCCAAATCAGTAAACATAATATTGTCTTGTTGATGTAGGAACCTGAAAGACTAGGTAAAACTCAGTACGTATAATAGATGATAGGAAAGGGAAAGAAATTGCTCAAAGGAAGGAACTACTGGGATGAGAGAAAGAAGAAAACAGAAAGAAGGAACACAAAAAATAAATATATATATGAATAGCTGTGGTGACTATATTGCTGATGTCTGATGGTGTATTGAAATGAACAGTTAATGATTACAGTTTTTCATGTTCTGATCCACTTTGCATGCTTGTGTTTTCTGGTCTGAACAACTGATTTGAAGTAGCAATATGGAATGAAAATACAATGGTGAACTCCTACCATCTTCTCTAGTGAAACTCTATATTATCTCTACTGTTTTATTGAAGAATTACGTTCTTACTTCCTATAATGTTTTGAGCAATTCTTCATTCTTACATCTGGTAATCTGAGCAATGTATTTGAGGATAGAGATACATAATGTAACAACCACTGTTGATTCATATTATTTTGTCTTGAGACTCTGTATCACTTTGAATGTTCTTGCTTTGATTTGTTTATGTTTCTGAGACTGGTATGCTGCTACTGTTCTATTTCTTTGTTTCTAATTTACTAGTCTCTTTAAAATTAAAAAAATAAAATTTTTTTAAAAAACGTTTATTTTATCAAATTCATAGCTGATTCACCTATACCTATTTTTTTCAGAGTTGTTATCATGAAGTTGTGTTGGATTTCGTTCAATGCCTTTTCTCCATCTATTGATATGCTTGTATGAAGTGTGACCTTGCTTCGCTTTAAGTGATGTATTCTATTTATCAGTTTACATATGTTGAACCATCCATCCTTTTATGAGATGGAAACAACTTGGTCATAGTGTATTATCTTTTTGATGGTTAAATGCATTCTGTTCATGAACATCTGTTGAAGATTTTTGAATCTATGTTTATTAAGGAGATTAGCCTGTAGTTATCTTTTCTGGATAGATTTTTATCTGATTTTGTGGTTGGTGTAATGTTGGTTTCCATAAATGAGTTTAGAAAAACTTCATCTTTATCAATTTCTTTAAAAACTTCAGAAGTATTCGTGATAAAAGTTGCTTAAGATTTTGTAGAATTCAGCAGTGAATCCATCAGACTTTAGGCCTTTTGTACTTTGTAGGTTCTGTATTATTGTCAATTTCGTTCCTTATTGTATGGCTGCTTGGCACTTTTGTGCCTTCTTGGGTTAGCTTTGGTTATTTGTGAGAATCTAGGCATCCATCCACTTCTTCAAGATTTTCCAATTATATGGAATGCAATTTTTCACAGTACTTACTATCATCTATGTTTCAGTGGTACTTTTTCAATTCCACCTTTTTCATCTCTAATTGCCTTTATATGAGTCTTTCTGCTCTTTCTCTTGGAAAGTCTTACTATGGGTTTATCTATTTTATTTATTGTTTCAGAGAACTAGTTCTTTGATTCATTGACTTTGTATTGAATTTTAGTCTCAATTTGATTGATTTCCCCTCTAATCTTCATGATTTCCTTCATTAATTTCAGTTTGGGCATGGATTGCTATTGTTTCTAAAATATGTAAAGTTTCCTCAAAAGATTGTTAATTTGAACTCACTCCATTCTCCTATTGTGAACATTCATTGTGATGAAATTCACTATTAGGAATGCTTTCATTGTGTCCCAAATGCTCTGGTATGTTGTGAAGTCATTGACATTAGCTTCTAGAAATTGTTTAGTTTTCTTCCTTGATTTCTTCTTTGACGCACGTGGTGTCAAGGAGTATATAAAGTTTCAAAATGATCCTAAATATACTGTGAATATTTGCTATTTTCTTTGCGTAGTTGCCAGATGGTACACATTGAATGCTATTGATTCTATTATATTTATTTAAGCAATCTGTGTGGACAAGTATGTGATCAAGTTTGAAGAAAGTACCACTTGCTGAAAAATGTATATCTTGTAGTATGGTGGAATATTCTGTAGATATCTATTAAGTTCATATGTTTAAATGTATGTAATGGCTCTGACTTTTAAATTTTTTGTTAAGTTAACCTATGTCTTTTTGAAAAGTGTGTTAACAACTCCCATTATGATTGTGCTAGCATTTATTCTTTTATGTACAGTAGTATTCATTTTATGAATATATGTACTTCAGTATTTCCAATATTCCATGGAATTCCATTCCATGCATATTTACAAGTGTTATTTTTTCTTGGTTTATAGTTCCCTTAACTAATGTGTAGTAAATATCTTTGCCTCATCTCATCAGTTTTATCTTGAATTTTACCATGTCTGATATTAAAATTGATACCTTTGTTTGTTTTCTGGGTCCTAACACATGAAACATTGTTTTCATGGTTTTGATTTTTAGTCTATGAGCATGCTTCTCATTAGAAGAACTTCTTGAATGAAACAGACTACTGGATTCTGTTTTTCATCTAGTCTGCCAATCTATCTTTTAATAGAAGAGGTGAGGCCATTAACTTTGAGAGATGCTAGTGAGATATGTTGATTTATTTTTACTATTTTGTACGTTCACGATTGGTGACTCCTTCGTGTTTTTATTTTCCTGTCTTTTTTGTTGTTTATCCAGTAGCACTGTTTGATGATTTCATTTTATCTGAATTTTTGGCTTTATTGTTTATGTTTATTGGTTTCATTATTTTTGTCTAGTATATTCTTGAGTATTTTTGGACATGTTGTTTTCATAGTCACATATCTCTTGAGCTGATCTTCCTCACGAAAAGTCCTTATTTCTCCACTTATTTTGAAGGAAAACTTTTCAGGGTTTGTTAATCTGGTTTGGAATTCATTTGCTCTTAATGCTTCAAATATTACACATGCAGCTCTTCTGTCCCTTAAGGTGTCTGTTGAGAAATGTGTGCACAGTATGTTCCCAACATACAGACATTTGAATTGCAAAGTGTCACGGGGTACTATATAAGACTCACTTTGTTGGCTCACAGAAAAATCTGTTTTAAGAAAAATTATCCCAGAATGGAACTTGTATGTAAAATGGGGACTGACTGTAATTCTAATGGGTTTATATTTATATGTGACTCTGTTTTTCTATGACTTTTTTAAAAATTCTGTTTTTTAAATATCTGGAAATTTAATAAGGATATGTCATGGTGAGTTACTTTTTTCATCATAGTTGTTTAGTGTTCTGGTAGCCTCGCTTACTGGTATGTGGAACTCTCTTCTCATATTTGGAGAAATTTCTGCTATGATTTCTGCAAACATACTAATAATTCCTTTTGTGTTATTTTTCTAGCTGTTCTCCAAATTAAGTTACCCTTAAGTTGATTTTCTTAGTGTAATCTAATAGCTGCTAGATGGTCTCTTCTTGTTCTTTTACTTTTTTGTGGCTTCTCTGAGTTCTTTTTCATAACTGACCAATGTGTCCTCATTTTGAGACACTCTGTCTTCATATTTGTCACTGCTGAAATTTATGAATTCTATACTTTTTTAAATTTTCAGATATTTTCTCTCTTGTAATGAAGACTCTAAATCACTGGTAGCAAATATTTTAGAGCTTTCAATGATAAACATCCTGCTGTAGCACATATACTACAGGTTGACCATCACTGTTCTAAATCTTTTGTAAATTTGGTATTCTCATTTTGAACTGATTTGTTCCACTCTTCCACTTTTTTTTATTATTTCCCCCATATCCTCTTTGGGCAGCTTAAGTGATATTTCCATTCACTTTTGGTTCATTTCCTCTTGGAACTTGTCTAAGTTCTTCATCTTTTCTATAACCTTTTCATGGAGTTCTTGAAACCCTATGAAAGTTTTTGTTAGATTTTGCTTTTTCTCTCTATTTGTGCCCATTGATGTGCCTTAGAAGAGTTCAGGGAACTTGGATGCCTTCTGTTATTTTGCTTTACCATGTTCCTTTGTATATGTATATTCATTTTTTAATTGCTTATGATCCCCAGGACATATAGATTGGGATAGAAAGAAAACCAATTACTATCCAATACTATATTATCTTGGCTATATAGTAGCAGTAAATTCAGTGACATCAACAGAATCAAATGTCAATTGGAAATTACAAACCCTGCAATCCATTCATGAGCATCCCTTAACCAGATCTAAGAGGACGATGATTTTAGTGTACAGTTATTCCACTTGTACATTGCCTTACAATACCTCAGAACATTAGTTTCTGTTGAATGTAACGAGTCTCAGAGCTCAAAGATTCACCTAAACTAACTTATTTCTTCATGGGCACCCCCTTTGATGACTTTACTATCAAACCCTGGTCTTCTACAGTGGAGTACAGACCCTGTGAACTTCCTGGTCTGATCCCTGGCCTCCCAGGTGATCCTGTGAGATCCTCATTTAGCTGTCCCCCTCTCTACACCTGTCTTCCAAAGTGTCTTTCACCAGGTCTTTGTGGTATGGTAATACTTCAATCCTGAAGTGAATCTCCACAGGCTGTTTGTCTGGGTGTAAGGCCCTGGTGTTTGCTGGTATTCATTTTTATTTTTTTCTAAATTGTATGTCTTCAGGTTTGTCCTCACCTCTTTAACTTACTATACTTTTCTTGAATCTAGAGTGATCATTTATTGCAAGTAGTTAATTTTCCTAAATTATGTGTTTAATGATTTTATACCAAGTTTTGATTTGTTTTAAATCTTATTAAGTACATATCAGTATTATACTCAGCTTAAGTACTATTGTACCACATTGATCTTTCATTTGTCACAAATATATCACCTGATTTTTAATTTTAAACCTTTCTATATTGTGCCCTTTGCTGATAAGAAAATTCCCCTTTTTATTTTTTCAAAATATTCTCATTCTTATTTTTACTGTGCTAAGTTTTGAACACAGGACCTTGCACATGCTAGAAGTGCTCTACTACTGAGTAACACTTCCAGCAATAGTCTTCTTATTACCATTTTTACATACATTAGAAAAAGCTTAAGGTATAAGCTAATCTAACTGGAAAATGTTGAATATGACTTCCATAAAGTTCCCAATTTCTCATCTTTTGTGTTAAAATAGCATTCTCAGCATTTTGGCTAAAATGAAGTGTATATTTAGAATGCAACTGTGACTATGGAGTGCAAAGAAAATATATCTGTTAATCTGTGCAAATTCAAAATGTGTAAAATATCTAGCAGTTGCTTTGTCTAAGCTAAAAATTGCTAAAATATATTTTTGAAATCTCACTTGGATTAAGAAAAATAGCTAATTCTCCCTTTCCCAATTAAAAAAAATATAATTAGAATTGATATCTGTTAAAAGTGGAAAGCATCTATCAGTTTATTTGAATGTTGTCCTATTAAGTGGGCATTGCATTTCATCATTAATTAAGGTGTTTTTAGTTTGGTGATATTTTGGATTACTAATGACTAGGAAGTGAAAAAATAAATATATTTAGTTGTCTCTGTTACACAGCACTGTTTAGTACCATTGCTAGTAAGTTTATAAAATATATCCTTCCAGCATGAGCACTGTGAATAACATATGGATACGTTTATATACACTTTCTATTGAAAATAGAGATTTTTATTTAATATCCTTAGAAATTCACATTGTTAACATTAAAATTAACCTGTAAAATTATTCACCAGTAGCTCAAAGTGGAAGTTACACATTTTATATGAACAAGAGAAGCCTTCTGGCTCAAATTCTGGTAATGACATAGATCTACTATTATTAAAACTAAGCAGCACACTTTCTAAAGTTATGCATATTTCTGCAGCCTTCAGATTACCTACTGCCATGCAGTCTTTAACGAGTACTTCTCATGAAGCACCTCAAGGGGAGCACAATGCAATGAGTTGTACTTTTAAAGACTACCAAAAATATAACAAAAAGTACACAAATTAAAGACTTATCTTTCACCTATATGCCTAATCCTTTCTTGTTTCACACTACACATTCTTTTTTACCATTACCAATGGCAATTTATACTCAACAAGGGTGGTCTAGTGATATAGCTCAGTGGTAGAGTGTGCACATGAGGTCCTGTGTTCAGCCCGCACTATGACACACTGAAGTAGTAGCGCACTTTTTCCAGAAGTTTGGTTCTTTCTGTGAACTTGGACAGGTAATGGGAGAAATGTTCTTAGATGAGCAAACATAAATTCAAAGATTTCCAGGTTTTGTTTTATTGTTTCTTTTTAAGTATAGCATCCAATAAATGTATATTATTCCAAAACTCAACCATTCATCCTTAATTGTTGAGAAGATCTAAAGGTAATAAAGTAACCATTAAACACATAGAACTATTTGAGCAATTAAAATTTGACTACTGGGTATTGAGATGTCCTGTATATGAAAACATACACGAGATTTCAATGCAAAGGGATGGAAAAATCTTTCATTTTATTATTTGTAATAATTACATGATTGGATGTTAATACTTTGAACATACTATATGAAATAAAATGTTTTACTAAACTGAATTTTCCCTCATCTTATTTTTCAAAATGTGGCAGTGGACAATTTAAAATTATATATATGGTTCCTATATTTCCATTTGACAATGCTGACCAAATCAATAGTAATACAAAACTTGAAATGCAATATAACTGAAGCATTGATGTATACATCAGACAAATGACTATAAGTAGATAAGCCAGGCGACATTTTAATGCTTAAAA
Source organism: Chinchilla lanigera (assembly GCF_000276665.1). Lineage (NCBI taxonomy): Eukaryota > Metazoa > Chordata > Mammalia > Rodentia > Chinchillidae > Chinchilla > Chinchilla lanigera. The sequence goes on along the minus strand of NW_004955525.1, from coordinate 3,766,283 downwards.
ACTCTATAAAGTTCATCACTGACAGCAGAAAATGTGTTTATGCACCTGAAAATCTTACTTCTATATGAAAGAAGACCAAAATGAAAGATACTAACTGATCAATATTTATTAATTTTGTCCATGAGTTACAACATAATTTTCTCTTATGGACTTGATAAGTAAATATTTGCAATTTCTTTTGTGAGTAAAATGGAAATGTCTAAGAAAGAAATAATTCCTTTACTACTAAGTACTTGCCCACATATATCTAATTTATTAGAAGAGAAAAAGCTGGGGAAAATAATTCAACATTGTTCCTAGAAGTCAGTCAATCCTCTGTGGAAAAGCTGAATGAAAGAAATGATTCTATGTTTTAAATTTATTATCAGGTTCATACAAGAATTTTTTGACCTAAGTAAAAACATTTAATTACGTGAACAATGCTTAAGAAACTGTACTATGTAGTGTAAAAACAGCAAGTACACTCACAAGAGCTGATAATGGAAAGTGTAGATAAAAAATGTGATATAAAAAAGTTCATAAATATAATAATAACAAGTACTATGATTTTTTGGTAAAGCTTGAAGTTAAAGCTGAAGTACATTATAAATATGCTAAAAAGATTATATTTAATAACAGCAAAATTTGATATAAGTTTTAATTGTAATTATCATTACTCAATGCCATACTAATGACATCTTAAAGATTTTACATAATTTTAACATCTTAGGTATGGTGCATGAGATATTACAAAATATATTTTTAAATTACTTAGAGTTTTTTAAAATTAGTTTCTACCTCTGAAAAATGGCAAACCCACACACAAAAATGTTATAAGGTTTTAAAAGGACTATAGACTCAAAAAAGTCTCAATATTCTAGAACATAGTACAAAGTCAAATATTAGATATTGTAGGGTTTTGGTATTATCCATATTATCATATTATTATGTTTCAGAGATATGATTACAGTCAAATTCTGTTTGTTGATACAGAGTCTCGTCATGTAGCTCAGGCTTGTTTTGAAACTTGCAGTGCTCCATCTCAGCCTCCTTAGTGCTAGAACTACAGGCATGTGGCAATGCGCCGGGCTTAAATACTCCAGGTTTTAAAATGACAAGAAAAAGGAAAGTGGAGATTCTGAAAACTGAAATAATTTTGCTAAGTGTCTGCATCTAGTCAGGTATAGTGCTATCATCAGCATTTCTGATCTCCTAACTCAGATTCAAATGTTCTTTCCACTATGATTAGAACAATTTTACTTTGCATCAAAACCACAAAGGTGTCTCCGTGACACTCAGATATCTCTAGTAGCTGAAGAATTACAAAGAATACCTGAAAGCCAGTGAGAAAGAAGAGACACATTTAAAAGCATGTGCAATGCATCTACTTTAACCTGAATTATGCATCTAAATATTTGTTATTCAGATATTTTGGTGAGTAATTTCATTACTTACGTGTTACTACTAATTCAGAAAATTCCACTAGTTAGATAATGGAAAAAATTTATTATTGGTATTAGAATTGATTTTACAAGATCAAAAGGGAACTATTCAACCTCAACATTAAAAGTCCAAAGCAATATTTTAAAATATTTTAAATACCAAAAATAAAAAAATATGCGGTTATTATTTCTATGTCAAATTGAAAAAATAAATGTGAGTTTATTTTTGCATAACAACTTATATTTTTGACTTATCTTGGGAAGATTCATTCTTTGAGTGTGATTTATATTTGTTCAAACATCAATATAAGTTATAATGTAAAGTAAAGGTTTAAGAAGTGAAATAAATTATCACTTTAAAAAGCATTAGAACACTATGATCTATTCTCAAATATGAAGTTACAATAATGAAGTGCCCATGAATATATGAGTGTAAAAATATTTGATGCATTCAGAATATCCTGAAGCACATTAAATTTAATTATTAATATTTTATTATTATTGTATTGCATTACTGTGTGTTATATATAATAATCAAATTTTTCATGGATAATTGGTACAGATACTTATCACATCTTGATCCCTTTGCCCTCCTTTTCCTTCCCAACCCCCTCTCTCCCCACTTCACCAGAACTCCTATCAATATCCACAAAGTCTACCTTCTGATTTCCTATAATCTCTATTTCACTTTTATTTTGGTCTTTATATTTTGGTTTAATTATATGAGGGAAACCATTCAATATTTAATTTTCTGTGTCTGGCTTATTTCACTTAACATTATAGTCTTAACATCTTCCTACAAATGATTCAAATTTACCCTTTGATGTATTATAAATTACACTTTAAAATAAAAGTGAAAGAAGAGAAATAATTTCAAGTAATGTTTTAAAATTTTATCACCACAAGAAAACTAGCCACATTTTAACTGATTGCATGAATTTCAAGTTTAAAACAATTTTTCTGCCAAACTCAACTGAGTACAGATCCAAATACAATATATAAATTAAAATTTTGCAAGGAAATTGAATCCTACATATTACCTACAAAATCACAAAGAATGATAACTAAGGTTATTTCGTTAAGCATGTATACAACATATGCAATTTATAAAGCAAATTAGAATAAAGATAGAGAGAAATAAAATTTTAAGGAGCTTCCTCGTACAAAATCCTGAAAATGCTTACACTGCCCGAGAGCAGGGAAGGATAGTTACATCTGTAGATAATTTGAAAGTAACTACTGCAAATCCAGTAAATTATTGTAAGGTCATATTAATTTTGCTGTCTAAAGACTAGTGATATGTAATTTATAAAAATAATACAGGTATTCAAATAAATCTGACAGAATATCCTTCCAATACAGCAGTTCATTTTAAACATATTAAAAATCTGTTTGAAGCATACTGTTAAAATTTCAGTGTTTCATGAGAAGTGAAAAGGCAGAAAATTCTTAAAATAAACATAAATCAACAATTCCTATTAAAATGAAACGTGCATCATGGTTATGATATGGGGTGTCTACTGTACCTTTCTTTAGTCCAGGAATGAAAGCTAAAAAGAGATTTTCAGAAAGTTAAACAATAAATAATTTCTGTTGTTTCCAACATACTACAGAATATTGGTATAACTACATTACTACATAAATTAAATTTGCAATATCTTCCATTGTTTTCAACCTGATTTTACAAGGAATATATTTACTCAGACAGGCAAGTAATGATAACCTGTGAATGTTATTTTCTGTAACATTTTCCTAAATTTGACCAACTTGTGCAGTGTGCTGGCCTGTTGACAAGGAATGATTGGTGCTTTCTCTGAAAGTAAGGTACTTTTATGCATTATTAAAAGTGATTTAGTATTTGGCAAGAACTCAGTAATTTTTTTTTCCTTTGTTGCATATGAAGGCCATGTACTGTGCCCTGCTAAAGTGCCAGTTTCTTTCATGAAACTTTCTACTAAAAATGTAGTATAAGGAAAAACATTTTTTGATTTAGGTTACTCTATCTCCAAATTTGGATGTGAAAAACAGCAATGGAAATAACTTGAACATAAATAGATACTAGCATGAGAATGACTCAACAGAATTATTCCTACCATGATTTTTAACAAAGTTTTCCTGCAATACAGCCTTTTCAAGTTTAAAATTTTATATTACTTCTCAGAACAAGTGTTTGGGGTATTAGAAGTCATTGCCATTATTTTCTAGATAAATTCATGCATTGCAATACTATGTGACATCTTTGAAAACATTGAGATCATACTTGACCTGAAACAAATAACAAAGTCTGCATTTAAACTAAATAATTATTCATTTGTAAAAACTTGAGTTTGTATAATTTTGCAGGGATGACATTTATTTTTTGTAAAATTTTAAGTCGGAGAATAAAAATGACTTCTAAAGAACTTTTGTATTTAAAACATTTAATAATGTACATATATGGATGAAATCTTGCCAGGTGTGGTGGTGCATGCTTGTATTCCCAACACTCAGGCACCTGAGGCAGAAGGATCACTGAAAATTGAAACCTCTTCTAAGCCACATGGTGAGTTTAAGCACAGCCTAAATGACATAGTGAGACCCTGTCTCACAAAACAACAAAAAGAAGAAATTTTACAACATAAATATTTGAATTTTTTTTTAATTTTCATTAAAAATTGAAACATTATGAAGTCAAATTGATAAAAATGTAATATGTCCAAATAGAAAACTAGAGATGAAATGGTGAAAGTGAGTTCTCTATGAAACCAATAAGCATTAGTGTATTTGCTATTGAAATATATAGAGCATGTTTATTTTTTGTTATAAGGTGTTTCATCTATAAGCAATGCAATTTTATACAAATTGACGTAGAAAAGTATAAGCGCTTTTACAAGACACATGAGGTAGGATTGATTTTTCTGAATGGAACTGTGAAATGCCCATCCCTCAAATGAAGGCAGCACCTTAAAAAGACATATCACACACACACACACACACACAACTCCAATGTACTAAGATAGTAGACAATAAAATCTTATAGTAGTTAAATATAGTTTTCAAATATACTGTAATGAAAATAAAAGGACTGATTTAAGAACAGAAAATATTTGGTTTTTATTTTTAAGACTCCAACTTTAGTGTCATCTAAACCTTTGTGATCAAAATTCTTTACAATTCGATAACCTAAAATGGTAACCTAAGAGTCTTGAGTTACAAATAAACAAAGTGAAGTAAGTGACATGACAACAGCTAAAAAACAAATGAAAGAAATTTTAAGTACTTGTATAAGACCTAGCTGAAAAGTGAAAATTGGTGTATAAATGACCAAATAAAATATTGACCAATTTTACGTGAAATTCAAGACAATGATTAGATTTTGTATGATTTCAAGAATTACTTCATTTTTTATTTCTTTAGTTTTATTTTTAGAGATAAAAGAACCAAAACATATTAACAAACACACAGACATAAATGAAACAACATAAAAATAATAAAAACAGAGAATTTCAGACGAGGTGAAAAGAAATTAATAATGGTTGCTGTATTACATGCTCTTATCTTCATATTGGTTACTCAGAGAAATAAATACAGACATGTAAGAATGATCAAACAATTAAATATGAAACGTTCCTTTCAAGAAAGCAATAGAAATAATCAACTATCCCAGCCATCTTGTGAGTGTGTGTGTGTGTATTTACTTTAAAAAAATAAGAATTCATTACGTGAAACACAAAAACAAAAGCTAACCACTTCCCTTGCAGTATTTGTTTTTTTATGCTAGGACAAATATTCATAGTTACATTCATTACAATTATAATTTTTCCACAATGTAAAGCTCATCTCCAAATGTATCTTTAAATTTCAAAGCGTTTCTTCATTAGAGTTTAAATGCTTGCCATTAACTTTTTTTTATTTTTTGTCTTTTTGAGACAGGGTCTCGCTATGCAGTTCAGGCTGGCCTTTAGCACACTTTGTAGCCCAGGTTGGTCTCGAATTCGCAATGATTCTCCTGCCTCAGCCTCTTGAGTGCTGGGATTACAGGCGTGCACCACCACGCTTGGCTTGCAATTAACTTTTTAAAGCATCTATGCTGCTTAAGTGTTTTACAGCATCGTGAATAACACAGTTCTTTTCGGCTGAGATATTACTACTTGAATCCTATGACTGAAATGAAATTTTTCACTAGGTAGTGGAATCAACTTTTATATTATGACTATATATAGTATGATTTGTATTGAAGATGAATATCTAAAATATGGGTTTTATTTCAGTAAATTGTTTTCAGATAGTGAAATATAATTATGTTTATTAATACATTTAAAATTATTCAAATATTATTTTACAAACAATAAAATTTAAACTTTTTGTATAAATATTTTGCATATAACTGAAGTTTTTGTGTTGTTAAGATTTGAAAACAGGACTCAGTGTATGCTAAATTAGCTGTCTAAAATGAATTTACACTGTAAATTATTAAATTTGACTTTTAAAAATTATTTTCATAATTCATGACCCAAACAAATATCTTATTTGATAAAAAAAAAATAGAAATAACTGGATTTCTTGTTCTATGAAACTAAGGGAAAATATATTTTAAAGTAAAAATAGCTGTTCCTATTCCTATTTAATTCACCAAAATATTATCAAAATTTATTATGAGGTGAATACCAAAACATGTTATTTTATCTTACACCATATTTAAATAACTCTTTCCTAATACTAATACAAATATTTACATACTCAACATGCATTAAAAATACCTGGCTAAATGTGAGATAGAATACCAACAAATAGGTACTGTCTTCAGGATATAAAGGTCAACATGGTTTACTTAGAAAGTGGTGGGGTTCATACAATACTCCTTCATCAAATATCATGCATCAATCTACAATTATTATTTACTTTAATAAATTAATAACTTTCTGTGGCTTCATAATATACAATTGTAAAATTCATGTAATCAAGCTAGTTTAATAAAGGTATTTAAAAATAAATGTCATCAATTTTGGGGGAAAATAATTTAAAGATATGTTTTGGTGATAATCAGATATATTTGCCCAGAGAACCAACTGACAGATAATATTTTATAGTAGTACTTAGTACTATACATTTGAATATGTCCCATCAATGTAGTATATTACAATTTATATTATACTTCCTAATGCAGAGAAAAATCCAGTAAGTCAGGATTCAATAAACCTCAAAGCTAATGACTTTTAAACAAAATTATTATGAATTAACTTTTGAGAACAAGTTCTTCACTTATTTTCTTAGGACAAAACATTCAGTATTTTATACTGAAGGTCATAGAAAGGAACAGAATTGGTATAAAAGAATAAAAGTTATATACTTAAAAGATGTAAGGCCAAATTAATAGCCACAACCTACTTTTTAATAACAATTTAACAACATTCTACATAATGTGGCAAGAGATCCAATTTTTCTTGATGTATAATTTAAAACATCACCGTGATTTTGCTGTTAAATGCAAAACTAATAATCCCTGGATTTATTTTACTTATGTAGATAAATTGGACTCTGCGCCACAAAAATACGGAAGTTCAAATCACATTTTCTGTTCAAGCTGTCTGAAAGGTTAAGGCTGAAAACCCAAATGGTACAAGTTATTAATGTAATGAATGCCTTATTTAAAATAAATATTCACCCTTCTGTACTGTTTTCCATCTGTATTCCTGAATCTTGCGTTGCCATAAAAATTAAGCTACAATTGGATCAAATAAGTACTAATTTCAAAATTAAAATCATAAAAATTCATAGTGTTTACCTTATGAGGCAATTAATACCTTGGAAATGAAAACCTCTTCAGTACATATGAAATTATAATTGTTAATGTTAACAAAATAGTTGACTAAACGCATGCTGTGTCATAATATGAAATGATTTTTATTCTTTCATTGCTTAGATTTATACATTTACAACTTGTGAAATTAGCTTATATTTTCTAATTAGCACAAAATCATTCTAGTCCGCACCAGGCATTGGTTATATTTTCTACACTTTTATTTAAAGTGACACTTTGAGACCACAATAACACCATTTCAAAAATTGTTTCTTATGTTGACATTGTTCACTTACTTCAAAATGGATAGATATATATATCTCAAATATTATTTAGAATACAATGATTACACAGGCCAAGGACAAAATTCTTTGGAAAATCATCTGATTCATCAGCATCATTGTACATATAAAGAAATAAGGTCAAGAGAAATGGCAATGAAAGAAGTGGAAATCATGTATATATGTATATACAGGATAGCTAACATAGTTGTACTACTGACTTCTATCATTTTACTGAAATGAACAGTTAATGATTAAGTATTTGATCAGTCTTTCATGTCTATACTTGTTTTCCTGAGAAACCACTTTGAAGATGTCAATATGTAATACAACAATCATTGTTAATTTCCTATAACTGTCTGTAACTCAGTAATGCTTGTATTGATTTTTTGCTATTTTGTAAATGGATGTTTTTTTGTTAATATGTTTTCATTCTTTTATTTTTAAAATGAATTTTTAAAAAGAGCAAAAAAGACAAATGAAACAATTTAGCAGAATAAATAGAATTATAATTTAATTTTTCTCTATCAGAGAAATCACACATTATGAAATTGATTGATCAGTTCATATATATATATATATATACATATATATATGTATATATATATATACACACACACAAAACTATTTGCCAAGACAAAAATTTATTGCAGGGAGTATCAATATATCATTGCTTTTAGAATATATTTTTAGAAAATTCTATGGTAGATGAATGTTAAATATAATTCCCTTCCTCAGTTACATATCAACTGAGAAGAACACGAGAAAAGTATATTTGAAGAATTACAATACTGCTTTAAGAAGTCAAATATGACAGTGATTACTGAAAAATATTAATTAGTAGTTTAATTATGTCCTGAAGACAAACAATACATTTCAACTTTTTTCCTAAATGTTGATATAAAGCACTTCCAACTCAAAATCTAGTCATTTTAAATGGTTCATACCTATACACAATAAATTTAGCCAATCGTAATTCCTTTTACAATTACAGTTATGGGCCAAGGATATAGCTGAGTGGCATAAGTGCCTGCCTGGCAAGTGCAAGGTCCTGAGTTCTATTCCCAGTACCAAAAAGAAAAAAATTAAATCATACAATTACAATTATGATAAGAAAAACTGAGATATATAGAACTAAATACAGAATAAGCCATGTGATCCTATTATCTTCCAATCTGTTTTTCTACAATCTAACTTCATTAATCCATTTGTAAAACTCTTCTGTTCTTTTGAGGTTAACTATTTAAAAGAAAATATGCTTTTTTAAAGATTGTGCTTATTCCCAAAGAGGAATTCAGGAAAAGTGAATCATGAAGGATTTACTTTTTTTTTTTTTTTTTTTTTTTTACAAAACTAAATGTGGGGCTATGACACATTCCACTGAAAATTCCAAATAAGTCTCTGATAATACTATTTTAAGAGGTGCATTAAACGGTTGTGAAAAGATAGCAATTGTCAGGAGCTTGAGAAATTCCAAAAGTAAAACCTTGAGTGCTGGATACATTATTTACTAAATTTGACAATGACATATTAAGAAATCAGTATTTCTGAAATCTCCTACTAAGTTATTCGTAATGTTTAAAATTGTTACAGCCTTTAAATATGACACAGCTTTTAATATTCAATCTGTTTGGTGATACATGGATTCTAAAGTAAGACAGGAGTTAGTGACAAACACAGCCCATAAAGAGACTGATTTCTAAAGCATGTCCCTTTGCTTAATTAAATGCAGAAAAAGTACATGCCTCAAAGGTAACAGTGTACAACTTGTCCACTAATAAAGATTCATGTTTTTAAATATTCCCTTATGAAATAATATACTTTTTATTTCAGAAATCTGCACACTTTTAGGAAGTTTGGGTACCTTATCAATAAACCTAGAGGAGCTATACACATAGAAAATTCACAGAGGTAAACTATATCTATAGAAACATATTAAAATCTTTTTTTAAAAGTATCTTTTAGGCTAATAAAGACATAAACCTACCCATCAAATTGCCCCCAATATGAATTTCACAATCTGCTATAATATAAAGAAAATAGTGGGTAAAGTCTTTGTATAGCATAAGTGAACTAAAATACCAGATGGTATCATTTCATTGATAGAAATCAACTTTGTGAGTTTAGCAGGGCATTTTATGTATGTCTATGACTATATTCCTTGTAAAAAGTATTGTGCTTGGTGCACAAGTTAAGGAAGTTTAGAGAGAAAGACTTTTTACTTGAGAAAGATTTATATTTATATTATTTTCTGATCTACAATTTTATTAAACTATTATACATATTTTCTATTACATGTAGCATAAATAATAGGAAATCTGAAAGGGAAATAGATCATAGAATTAGTATTTTTTATTTAATCTCAGATACTGATGTAGAGATTGATGTATTTTCAAATATTAAACCATGCTTTGAAAATTCATAAGGAATGTGAACTAATTTGATTAGCATTCACTATAACAAACATCATATAGCTCCCACCAAACAGGGTTACATTAATTTCACTTTAAAATTCTTAACAAAATAAGAAATATTGTGAAATGCATTTATTGAGCTATGCTCTCTTAATCCAACTGTTTAGATAAATATATCTGGATAGACAAATTATGAAATTCTTAAAAAAAGCTTGACGTTTTAATGTGCACAATTTAACCTTGATATATTTGTTATTTTTTGTGTCTGGATGTCTCCCCCAAAGCCACATGCTGACATGGGGCATGCTCCCAGAGTTTTTCATAGATTCATTGATTCATTGGTCCAATGCTGGGATTATGGATGTGAGTGCAACACCCACCCTGGGGTGGGAAGTTTGCACACGACGTAAAAGAGGCAAAGAGGCTGCTTGCTACCCTTCCCCCTTCTGCTCTTCTTGCTTTTGCTTTTTTCCGCGCCATGAGCTGTCGCCCTCTGCCATGCACCACTGTGCCTTTGAGCCAGCAAAGTATGGATCGAAACGTTCACAAACTGTAAGCTGAATAAACCTTTTTCCTTCCTTAGTCTTGGGCATTGGGTATTTTGTCTCAGCCAGGACAGCAAAGTAACCAATACAATATTTCAGAGTTCAAAATAATTAAAATGGAAAATATGGTGGTGTTCAAAGTGCAATCTAACTTGATAATTCCCTTTATGATTTTTTTTATTTTTACATACTGTGTTAGAGATTTTTGAAGTTGTAATGTCTTATATTCACATTGAATTAATGCCATTAGAATGGAAGAACCACATTGAGAATTTTAAAGAACTGAAGTCTTTAATATAATTTTTATATTTTGTGTTATTGCTGTATAACATATAGTTTATGGGGAATTATGTGAGAATATGAATACATGTTTTAAGACAAAATTTCATACTTATATGGCAAGTGTTTATTTTGATAGTATATTGTCATACTAGGGAAAAGAATAAATTTTGAAATGAAAGGGCACAACTTAATATAATGTCAGGTTGATGTTATTATTTGAACAATATGAAACATTATATTGAAGCAAAATTAAAAATAAATTATAATGCCTATTTTCTATGAAAACAATTAAAATAAGGAAAGAAAATCTAAATCCATATTTATTCATTATACAAAACTGTTTTTTTTTAATTTCAATATAAATTACCTTAAACTTTAATATTCAATTGCAAGGCTCATGTATTTTTGCAGCCCCCATAATTATTTAGTGTTATACTTCAAATATCAATGGATAAATCTGATATATGGGAATATAGGCATAAATTTTAGAAATAAGAAGAGACATCTTCCATGTGGTGAAACATATTGTGTGTTTACTGTGCAGAACTGATCTTCTTAGATGATCTGTTGATAAATATTTTATGTTACCAAAGAACAAAGCATAAAATACAGTGCCACAAACATGAAGAGGAAATGAAAAGTAGAAGGAAGCAATTTCAAACTGAATTTCATAAAAGCTTATACGCACAGAAAAAGAAGTACGAAAGACTTATTTTATCAGTCTGACAGATTAGCTTATTTCACAAGACAAGTTAAAAGGTTTTTTGAATTAAGCAAATGCTGTCTGCCTTAGAAATCATCTCATTTCATGATTAAAAGGCACAGATTCGATTTTAATGGCTCTTTGGAGGCTCAAAATATAAATATATACTGGAAGTATATAAAAGGAAAGCATTCCATGAAGAAATAAAATATTGCCTAAGATCTACTTTTTATATAACAAGGAAGAATATATGAATCTTTCATACTTTGTAACTTTATTTCTGCATTCACTTGAATTACTAAATATTAATCTCTCCCTTTCCTTACTTAGTATCTTGAAAATAAAAACAAACGTGTTTTTTTTTCCTTTTTTGCTAGCTAGGTTGGGCAACCTACATCGAAATTACCTCAAATGTATTTCTAAGTATTTGGTTGAAATTTAAACTAAAACCTAAATCATTTCTAAGCAGTGCACTTATTTAAAATATTTTCCAGTCCTACACAATCATCTAATGTTCATTACACTCAGAAGAAACACGACATGAATATGCGTTGCTTGGTCCCTAAGTAGAAATACTTACCTATTGTGTTTTAAATCTTTTACTGTATCATATGGAGAATTTACCAATATACACTTATTTTGCATGGTAATAATTATATTGGTCAGATTGCTTGATGAATCAGACAACACCTGACACACAATTTAAAGGACAGATTTAATTTTGCACAGTTTTTCATGGATTCAGTCTATAGTTCACTTGGATTCAAGGCAGAGATATCATTGGAGAAGGATGTTGCAGAGCTTCATAGTGGTCAGGAATCAGAGAAAGTGAACAGCACATGAGCAGAAGGGACTAAGTACTAGATATATTATCGAAGGACATGAATGCACGACCCACAGAAATACAAGTAATATATTTGAAGAAATAAAGATGAAAAACACAAAGGTATCTGTGAAATAGTGAGCTCAAAGAGGATGTAAGAAAACAGAAAAGAGAGGATGTAAGTAAACAGGAAAGGGACCTAATTGATAAAATGATCAGTGAGTTTAAGATGTAACAAACAAAATGTTAAGTGAAGTAACCAAGATGTTAAAGAATGTGAATGACCATTGTAATAAAGAACTAAAGACCACAAAATAATGCAACTCAGAAATCCGGGAAGTAAAAGTTCTGTGGAAAAATATGGAAAGCAGTAATGACAAATATGAGGAGGGTCAGTATTACAAGAAGGTTGATGCAAAAGATTGAATGCACACAAATACGTAGAAAACAAGAGGCCACAGAAACTGGAATCAAAAGTTCCTTGATAACTCAAATAATACCCTAGAATTTATATAACTAAAAAAAAGATTAAAACACAGTACAAAAGATTCAAAAATCCATTTACCAAAATAGGAGCAACCAATGTTGCTAGTCTAGGAAACATAATTCAGCTTCAGGTAAATGAGTCATATAGAATACAAAATGGTCACAATCATTAAGGACTTCTACATGACACATCATACTTAAAATTTCAAAACTAGGGCACAAAACACAACACTAGGAGCTATTAAAAAACATTAATTAATTTGTAAAAATAACCTTATCAAAATAACAGCATATTTCACAACACAAAACTTAAAGGGCAGAAGAGCTTAAAGATTTTCAAGTTTTAATAGCAAAGAACTTTCAGCTTAGATTAACATATTATGCAAAATGATCTTTCAAATTTGATGGAGAAATAGATTTTCTATGAAAAAGAACATTTTAAGAAATTCATGAACACCAAACCGCACTGCAGAAAATACTGAAAGAAATCCTAGACAGAGACAATGAGGCCAATATCTACAAAAATCCCAAAGGAAATGTCACACCTACAAGAGAAAGTAGATAACCAAAAGGGAAAATAGGAAGGAATAATCAACAGAAAAATAATTGTAATGATAGTATTCATTAAATAACTTCCTGTATTAACTCTAAATGCAATAATTATAACTTCCCAATAGACAGACACAGACTTATTAGTATAGAAAACTGAACACATCACTCATAAAGAAACAGATTAAAGATGAAAGGATGGAAAACAGCATTCCATGCAACAGGAATCTGAAAAAAAAAAAAAGGAATGGACTATCTTATTTGAAGTTAAGAAGACTTATAGTCCACAAATTGGTCTGCAAACCAAAAATCATCAAAAGAGACAAGGAATGGTGACATATATTGGTAAACGGAACCATTCAATAGGAAGAGATGACAATAGAATATATAAATATATATCAGAATATTGTAATTTTATATATAATCCGCATATTCTTTAACATCTTGATTACTTCACTTAATATTTTGTTTGTGACATAGTTAAACTCACTGATTATTTTAAACCCCAAAGGTCCAAAAACTGAAAAGGATATTGAGGCAATAATAAAATTAGTACTGAAAAAAGAGAGAGAAAAAAAAAAAAACTGGACTCAAGGGAAACAGAACTGAATATTTACAGAAATTCAGGCAAGAAAAAATGTCAATATCCCTCAAAATTTTCCATGAAATAAAAAGAATCAATATTGCAAAATTCTTGCTGTGAATATAACATTCCCATAACTAGAAAAGGACTTAACAAAAAAGAGAAATCTACTGACCAATTTACTTCCTGAAATTATGTGCAAAATTCCTCAACAAAATGCCTGCAAAAAGAATACATCAAATTATTAAAAAGATCATACAACGTGACCAAGTTTGTTTCATCACAGGAAAACAAAAATCAATAAACATCTGCAAATCAATACATATAAGAAATATATAAATAGAAACCGGTAAATATAATATGATAATGTCAGCAAGTACAAAGAAAATTGACTAATACAAAATCTATGCATTATAAAAATACTGAGGAAAATTGGTATAGAATACCTCAGTTTAAACTAAAATCCACGTATGAAAAATGCGCTGCCAACATTATACTAAATGAAGAAAAATTGAAAGCACTTCTTTTAAAATCAGGAACAAGACAAATGTGTCTATGCTTGCCACTCCTCATTCAATAGAGTATTGGAAAATTTAACAAGAGCAATAAGAGAAGAGAAGGAAATAAAATGGATTTAAACAGAAAAGGAAGAAGTCAAATTATCTTCATTTGAAGATGGCATCACTCTTTATAAAGAAGATTTTAATAATTCTATCAGAAGACTATTAGGTAGGATACAAAATAAACAGAAATTCAACAGTGATCCTATTTTTAAACATGAGCCCACTGAGAAGGAAATCAGAGAAAATAATGCCATCCACAATAGCTTCAAAAAATGTTACATAACTTGGGACTAATCTAATCGATGAAATAAAGGACCTCTAGAGTGAAAACTATATTGTTGTGAAAAAAATAGATGAAAGAGGATGTTACTTGATATACCAGGATAGAAATTCTATTTGCAGACAAAGTAAAATTCAAGCCAAGACCAATCAAAAGATACAAAGAAGATCACTTCATTCTTGTTAAGTGAAAACTCCAGGAGGAAGCGATAACAATCATTAAAATATATGCAGCAAACTTTGGCACACCAAACTATACAAAACTAATAATTGACATAAAAATTAAATAAGCACTAATTACATTAACTAAATAAATTAATTTAATTTAATTAATTAAATAAGCACTAATTAAATAAGCACTAATACAATTGTAATGGGGGAACACAATACCCTGCTGTTGCAAATACATAGATAAACTAGAAAAAAATCAACAAAAAATACCAGATTGGAATCAAACCTGTGAACAAATGAATTTAATAGATGTCTATAGAGAGTTCCTCCCTAAAACATCAGATTACACATTCTTCTCAGCTGTGCATGGAACATTCTCCAAAACAGAGGACATAGTAGCTCATAAATCAAACTTAAATTAATGCAAAGCTGTTGAAATTATCCCATGTATACTATTAGATCACAGTGTAGTGAAATTGGAAATCAATGGAAAAAGAAACCAAAAAAATAAATAAATAAACATATGAAAATTAAGTAACACCCTCTTGAATAACCAATTGTTAACGGATGAAATTAAAGAAGAAATGTGACACCATCTACAATTAACTGATAACGCCAATACAACATACTAGAATTAAGGAAATGCAGTGAAAGCAGTCCTATGAGTGAAATTTATAATGGTGAATTTCAACATCAGAGAAACAAAGCAATCTTATACAAACCTAATGTTTACCTCAAACTGCAAGAAAAAAGAACAAATCAAGAGCAAAACTCATACAAGGGAGGAAACTGTAAAAATCAGAGCAGAAATTCATGCAGTTGTGACTAAGAAAGCAATACAATCAATGAATTGAAGAATTTATTCTTTGAAAGGTTAAATATAATTGAGAAACATTTAGCCAACATTATCAAAAACAGAAAGAAAATACTGATTTCTATGCAATTATCACAAAAGATCCTGCAGAAGTCTAGATAACTGTATTAGTTACTTTTCTCATTGCTTAGACTAAATACCCAGTGCTGAAAGTAAAAGGAGAAAAGGTTAATTTACATCAAAATTTCTAGAGGTTTCAGTCTGTAATTAGCTCCCTTCAAGGAAGGGTGGTACATTGCAAAAGGGCAAATATTCATGGTGGTGGAAGACAGCAAAAGTAAGCAAGAAAGGGAGAGAAGTTATAAGCCTGTTTCTGTTCCTTATATTGTATGGAGACTACACACCCTAGGCCAAGCATAGCAGTCACACTCACAATTTCCATATTAGACCATGAATCAACAAAATCTCCCGGTTCAGCCACCTATGAAAAGGTATTATGATCACATGAAACTTTTATGAGACTTCTAGACACAAAAATAACAACCTGCTCCAGCCTCCCAAATACTCGAACATGTGCCTTATGCAAAAGGTATTTAGTATATCTTCAAGAATTGTCAAAGTCCTAAAAGTTTCAGCATTGCTGAAAAGTCCAAGTCCCAAGTCTCCACTGAAATTTAAGGCAAACTCTTCCTCTGAGCCCTGGTACAAATGAAATGAAATGAAATTTAAACACTCCCAACACTTAATGGCACAAGATAGACATTTCCATTGCAGAAGGTACAAACACAGGGATAAAAGGAATGGGAATAAAGCAAATCAAAAATTCAGCAAAGCAAACATTACATCCTATTGTTCCAAGTGCAACATCTGAAGGAATCTGTGGCAAGATATGAACTCCAAAGGCCTCAGATAGCTCTGACCCTATGGCACTGTTCGTGGTTGGAGTTACCCTGGCTGGGCCTGCTTTGCTCTCTTTGCAATTTTACTCAGACAATCCATGTTCTTGACTTGTTAAACTTCTGGGGTCTCCATGCACCTTTGAATTCACACTCACAACTTCACATACTGTCTTTTCAGAAGCACACTGCATGTCCTGCAGGACTTGTTCTGAAATCTGGGTGGAAGCCTTTCTGACCTCACAACTTTTGCATTTTGCATGCACCTAATATCAGTGCCACATGGATGATGCCAAGGTATGCTGCCAGCTGGAGCATTAGATAGGCTTCCCTCTCTCTTGGTTTTAGGAGTTGAGTGCCTAGATTGCTAAGCACTCTGAATCCAATATTAAGGAACAATTTCTCTAGGTAGTGACATTTCTGAAATATGGTGAATTGTGGCTTTCTTCTCAAAGCAAAGTGTGCTCTTTCACTTTTGCAATTTTGAGGCTGCAAAGGATGGAATCCTGCTGCTTCTTGTGATGCCCTCAGGCCATCTTTTCCATTCTCCTGTTCCTCCTCAGCAATCTAGATCTCCTCTGCTATATCTTCGTGCTCCACAGCTTTAATAGAGCTTCCTTTCTGGCCAAAATGAAAATGTCTTAAATCATTCTGCAGTCCTTTTTATCTTGATTCTAAACATAGATCTCACTAAAAGCCTACAACAGTATCCATACCACTTCCTCAAAATTTAACTGCCTTGAAATTTATTCTACAGGATTAGTTAGTCCATCACCCTTAATCTCCGCCTCAGGCAGTCTATGGATATGCACAAAATACAGAAAAACTTTCTGCCAAGCCATAACACACATCCTCTTGAATCTGACAGTCAGTGCAGTACTTCTTCCTAGCAGAAACTGCCTTAGCCCAGTCTTTACATTTCTTTTTTTTTTTTTTTTTTTTTTTTTTTTTTTTTTTTGGTTTTTGGTTTTTCTCTGGTACCGGGAACCGAACTCACGACCTTGCGCTTGCCAGGAAGGTGCTTTTGCCGCTGAGCTAAATCCCCAGCCCCTTTTACATTTCTTTTAGACTTATGGTCTTCTTATCTTTGACCATAATCCCCCATACACTACTGCTTAAGACATTCCAGCTCTACTTTTCCATCTGGCATCTCAGAATCTTTGCAAATTCTTCCCACAAGCCATTCCTAAAGGATCTTGACAAACATGGTCAGCTATAATCAAAGAAATGGTCCCAATTCTGGTTTCAAAATCTATTTTAGTTACTATCCTCATTGATGAGACAAAATAGTCAACACTAGAATTTAAGTCAGGAAAGGTTTATTTAGCTCAGAGCTTATAGAGGTTTAAGTTCATAATTGGCCAACTCTGTGGCAATGTAGCAGATGGCAAAGGGAGAATCGTTCATAGTGGTGGAAGACAGAAAAAATGGAAGCAAGTGAGAGAGGGCAAGCGTCTTTCTGTCCCTTATATTGTATGCAGGCTGGCCACCCTAGGGCAGGTGTTGCATTTACACTCTTAATTTCTGTATTGGTCCATGAATCAATCAAAACTTGCATTTTTTTTAATTTTATGGAGCAAAGTAAAACAAAATTTCATAAAGTAATAGAATCACAGTCCCCGCTTCCCCTGTCAGAGCTGAGCTGTACCTCGGATGGCTTTGGGAACTCGGGTGAGCTGTTGTCGGCCCCACACACGAGCTTGAGACCAGGCAGAAACCCAGATAGCTTTAAGTGCCTGAGGTCCACTCCTCACTCCTCCCCTCCCCCCATTCCTCTGTCAGAGCATAGCTGCACAGAAGACCGCTTCAGGAATTCTGGTGAGCTGATTCCGGCCCCACTCACGAGCTTGGGACCAGGCAGAAACCCAGACAGCTGTAGGGGCCTGGAGTCCACTCCTCGCCCCTCCTCTCCTCCCCTCTTTCCCTGTCCAAACTGAGCTTCACCTCGAACAACTTCAGGAACTCAGGTGAGCTGTTGCCGCCACCCCACACAGAGCTTGGGATCAGGCAGAAACCCGAGGAGCAGTGGGGTTGAATCCCAGACATCTTCAGGTAGCCTGATGAGGCCCGGCAGCTCCTCCCTGACCTGCGTGCAAGGCAAGTGGAACCCTGGTCATACTCCAGGGCCTCGGAGGCCACTGGCCACACCCATACTGTGTCTGCCTTGGCTGAGATGAATCCTGGGCATCTTCAGGAAGCCTGATGAGGCCCGCTGGCACCTCTCTGACCAGCATGCAAGGCAGGCAAAAACCAAGGCACACTCTGGGGCATTGGTGGCTACCCACCACACCCATAGTGTGTCTGGGGGTGCTGGGCTGAATGCCAAACACCTTTAGGAACCCTGGTGAGCCACTCTGGCACCTCCCCCACTAGTGTGTGAGGGACATGGAGCCCTGGACAACTTCTGGGGCCTTGGTGGTCATTGCAGAAGAGCTCACAGCCCCCTGGGAGCTCAGCTGAAACCTGGACAGGGTCAGCAGCCTTGGGGAGTCCACCCTCACCCTCCCCTTCCAGTGTGGGAAGCAGGCTCAGTCCTCAGCAATATCTGAAACCTTGGTGAACACGATCTGCATCCCCCCATCTCTTCTGGAAGCTGGGCCGAAACCCAGACAGTCTCAGGAACACTGCCGAGCTTCCCCCACACTTCCCACACACATGTGGGCGCCAACTGAATGCAAGAAAGGTCGGGAGCATCTGAGACCCCACCTGGCGAAAACATCAACACAGGTGCTGCACTGAGCACTGTGGATCTGCAGACTCTCTCCCTGCCACTTACACACAATCAGGAGAGTGAGGGTGCACTCCAGGAAGCCTCTGGATCTTCAAAAATGACAAAATGAATAAGAAAAAATGCAACCCTAGATGTCCTCACCAGCCAAGACAAGTCTAGGAGACATCAACACAGAAGAGCCTGGAAGTCATACCCCTGATATTTCTGAAATTATAACAAGTGAAGTAAAGAAACAACTCCATCAGGCCATAGAAGACATCAGATCAGAAATAATGTCTCAGGTGAAAAAAGAAATGACAACAACAATGAAAGAAATGTTCAGCATATCCAAAGGTGACATAAACAAGGAAACAGAAAAACATAGACAACTCATGGAAACCTTCAAGGAACAATAAAGAAAAGAACTAGAAGGTACAAAACAGATGCAAACAGATATCCAGGAAATTAAAAATTCCATTGAAAGCCTTCAAAACAGCCTGAATGAAGCTGAAGATAAACTTTTGAGTCTTGAAGACAACACTGCCACTAATGAATGTGCAAGGAGGGATCTCTTAAAAACAACAAGGAACCAGGAAATAACAATGCAACAACTGCAAGACGAGGCAAAGAAAAACAATATCAGGGTATCTGTAGAAATAATAGCAGAGAATTTCCCAATCATGGAAAAATAATTGGACATCCAGATAAGTGAAGCATATAGAACTCCAGTTAATTACAACCAAAATAAATCTACACCTAGACATATAGTGATCAAGATCCCGGAAACTCAACAAAAGCTCAGAATATTAAAAGTTGTTAGAGAAAAGAAACAGATCACCTATAAAGGTAAGCCTACCTGAATCACGACAGACTTCTCAACACAAACCATGAAGGCAAGAAGAGCTTGGAGTGAAATATTTCAGGTACTGAAACAAAACATTTTCCAACCCACATTGATGTACTCTGCAAAATTATCATTTAAATTTAACGGAAAAATAAAATATTTTCATGATAAAGAACAACTGAAGAAATTCATTAGTGCCAAACCAATCCTACAAAGAGTACTAAAAGATATTCTAGAAAGAGATAAAACAGACCACAACTTCAAGAACAACAACAGAAAGGAACCACCAAGCAGAGCAAGTAATTAAACAGAGGGAAAAAGGAGGATCCAACATCAGGAAAATAGCATGACAAAGATAAGCCAGTATATATCAACTATAATCATCAATGTAAATGGTCTCAATGCACCAAACAAAAGAAGCAGACTAGCAGAGTGGAATAGGAAACAAAATTCAGCTCTGCTGTATACAAGAAATTCATTTGGCAGTGAACCTCTTAGTGGTTTAGGCCTGGGCGGACACTACCTCCCTTGCTCCTTTGGGTTGGGGAAGCAATGCGAAAGCAACCCCTTTGCTGTGGACCTCTCTGTTGGTGGGTGAGGACTCCAAAGATGCCCTGCCCTTCTCCTTTGGGATGAGGAAGCAATGTGGGAGCAGCCCCATTGCTGTGGACCTCTCCTTGGTGGGTAAGGCCTCCAAGGATGCACCGCCCTACTCCTTTGGAAAGGGAAGTGATGAAGGAATGGCCTCGTCTCTGTGAACTTCTCAATTGGGAGATGAGGCCTGCCATCCCTCAATCAACTACCTGAGAAATGCAGAGCAGTAGCCCCTGACTGGCCGTGATTGGGTTCGTGGCTGTGGCCCACATGTTTCCCATTGATGGTCTGGAGACCCTGGTGATGAAGGCCAGCATTCTCCCATCATCGCAGTTTTGGTCTGAGCCATGTACCCCACCAATTGCCTGGGGTTCCCGGACCAAGTGGTCCACTGCCCTCTACCACCTTGGAATATGTCTGATATCCCGGTCAAGTAAGGTCACTAGAGACCTTCAGTGAGCTGCCTGGGTAGCACTTGGCTCAGCACTTTCCATATGACATCTAAGAGGACAAGGAGATGGGGCAAAATGCAATCTCAGAACTCAGCTCCACCCAGAATAAGTCCAGGAGACACTGACATAGGAGAACTTGAAAGTCACATACTTGAAATCTCTGAAATGATCACAACTGAAGTAAAGAAATAATTCCAATGGGACATAGAAGAAATCAGATCACAAATAATCACCAAGGTAAAAAAAGAAATGACATCATTAATGAAAGAACTGCTCGACACATCTGAAGAAGACATATACAAAAAATAGATGAGCATAGGCAAACAATGGAAACATTAAATGAACAATATAGGTCAGAACTGGAATGCATGAAACACATTCGAAGAGATATCCAGGAGATCAAAACTCCCATTGAAAGCTGGCAAAACCACATGAATGAAGCTGAAGATAGAATCTCTGATATTGAAGACAGCATGGCAGCTAATGATTATGAAAGGAAGGATCTCTTAAAATCAACAAGGATCCAGGAAAAATCTGTTCAACATCTGCAAAATGAGGCAAAGAGAAATAATGCAAGAGTAGTAGGAGTCAATGAAGCAGCAGGAGGCAACATAAGTGACATGAAAAGAATATTTGCAAAAATAATAGCAGAAAACTTCCCAAGCATGGAAAAAGATTCTGAAGTACAAGTAAATGAGGCATATAGAACCCCAACTAGCCATAACCAAAACAAAATCACACCCAGAGATATAATAATCAAGATCCCAGATCTCCAGCAAAAGAACAGAATATTAAAAGCTGCAAAAGAAAAGAAACAGATGAGCTATAAAAGAAAGCCCATTAGAATCACGGTAGGATTCTCATCACAAACCATCCAATCGAGAAGAGCTTAGAGCAAAGTACTACAGGTCCTGAGACAAAACAACTTCCAACCAAGACTGATGCACCCTGCCAAACTATCCTTCAAATTCAAGGGAGAAATAAAATACTTCCATGACAAAGAACAACTAAAGAACTTCATGAGTGTCAATCATTGCAAAGAGTAATAAAAGATATTCAGACAGAGAAAAAAAAGGACTGCAATTTCAGGAATACAAAGGACCCCTCCAGCAGAGCAGCAAGTAAACAGGTAGAAAAAGTAGGAAACCAACAGCAACTAAATAACATGTCAATGATAAGTCAACACATGTCGGTTATAATCATAAATGTAAATTGCCTCAATATACCAGTCAAAAGAAACAGACTGGCAGAGTGGATTAAGAAACAAAATCCAGTGATATGCTGCATACAGGAAACACATTTTACTCAAGAGGAAATTAATAGACTGAAAGTCAAAGGATGAAAAAAAACAGTACTTCAGGCAACAGAAACCCAGAAAAAAACAGGTGAAGCCATTATGTTCACAAACAGTGTAAACTTCAAATCTAGAACAACTGAAAGAGATAAATAAAGTCACTAAATACTTGTAAGGGGAAAACTGCAAGAGGATGAGACAGCAATCATAAACATGTATGCACCAAATATTGGAGCTCCAAATTATATAAGACAAATCTTAACAGATATGAAAACCCATATAATTAATAACACTATTGTAATAGTAGAACTCAACACTCCTTTGACACAAAGAGATAGGTCAACTGGACAAAAAATAAGCAAGGAAATAACAGATTGAACCAAAGCTGCGAAGAAATGGACTTAGTAGATATATGCAGAGTGTTCCACCCTACCACATCAGAGTACACATTTTTCTCCACTGCACATGGGAATTTCTCTAAAATAGACCACATCCTAGCCCATAGAGCATATGTCCCAAAATGAAAAAGAATTTCAATTATTCCATGCATATTATCTGACCACAGTGCAATGAAATTGGAAATTAATGACAAAAGGAACTCCAAAAA
>NW_004955525.1:3740244-3742258 GCF_000276665.1 Chinchilla lanigera | reverse complement strand
CACAACCAAGTGGGATTCATACCAGGAATACAGGGATGGTTCAATATACACAAATCAATTAATGTAATACACCATGTCAACAGAGCAAAGGACAACAATCACATGATCATCTCCACTGATGCAGAAAAAGCCTTTGATAAAGTCCAACACTCATTCATGATGAAAGCCGTACAGAAAATAGGAATAGATGGCCTTTATCTCAAGCTGATCAAAGCCATCTGTGATAAACTAACAGCTAACATCATACTAAATGATCACAAATTGAAAGCTTTCACTTTAAAGTCAGGACTAAGACAAGCATGTCAACTGTCACCACTCCTATTCAATATAGTTCTTGAAATATTGGCTAGAGCAATTAGACAAGAGAGAAAAATAAAAGGAATAAGGATAAGAAAGGAAGAAGTGAAACTGTCATTATTTGCACATGACATAATACATAGAGGACCCCAAAAACTCTACCAAAAGGCTCATGGATTTAATAACCAAACTTAGTAGCATAGCTGGGTATAAAGTTAACAATCAAAAATCAATACCATTCCTGTACATGAGTAATAAACAGTCTGAGAGAGAAACTAGGGAAACCACACCTTTCACAATAGCATCTAAAAAGATGAAATACTTAGGAATCAGTCTAACAAAAGAAGTAAAAGATCTATACATTGAAAATCTTAGTACTCTGAAGAGAAAGATGCAAGAGGATATCAGAAAATGGAAAGATATTCCCAGCACATGGATAGGAAGGACCAATATTGTGAAAATGGCCATACTCCCAAAATTATTGTACAGATTTAATGCAATCCTAATTAGAAAACCATTAATATACCTCACAGATCTAGAGAAAACATTCCTAAAGTTCATCTGAAACCAGAATAGGCCTAGAAGCAAAAGCAATCTTGGGAAACAAAGAAAAGGAAGGAGGCATCATAATTCCTGATTTAAAATTATATTACAAAGCTACTGTGATAAAATCAGCATAGTAATGCACAAAAACACACCTGAAGATCAATGGAACAGATTAGAAGATACAGAAACAACTACAAATACAGTCAGTCAGCTTTTCTTCAACAAAGTGGCCAAACATGTTGAGTGGAATGAAGGTAGCCTCTTTAATAAATGGTGCTGGAAAAACTGGCTTTCCACATGCCAAAGACTAAAATTAGACCCATGTCTTTCACTATGCACTAAATTAAAGTCAAAATCGATCAAAGATCTCAATATTAAAACAGAAACACTAAGTTTATTGGAAGAGAAAGTAGGTAAAAATCTTGATGACATTGAGGTAGGCAGAGAGTTCATAAACAAAAACCAAACTGCACGAGAAATACTTCAAAGAGTCATCAACTGGGACCTCATCTTATTGAAAAGTTTCTGCACATCTAATGAAATCATCGATAAAGTAAAAAGAAAACCCACTAATTGGGAAAAAAATTTAGCCAACTGCCCCTCAGACAAAAGACTTCTATCTAGGACATCTAAAGAATGAATAAAACAGGCCCAGCAAATTCAAAGATGGGCATCTGAGATGAATACACACTTCTCTAATGAAGAAATACTAATGGTGAATAAATACATAAAATGATGCTCAACGTCATTGGTCATTTGAGAAATGCAATTAAAACAACACTGAGATTCCATTTCACCCTAGAAAAAATGGCTGTCATCAAGAAATGAACCAATAAGAAATGCTGGGGAGGCTGTGGGGAGAAAGATGCCCTACTCCACAGCTGGTGGAAGTGTAGATTGGTTAACCACTGTAGAAATCAGTTTTGAGATTCCTCACAAAACTAGGATTGGAAGTCCCATTTAACCCAGCTATTCCCTTTCTGGGTATTTTCTCAGAAGAATTAAAGACATCATACCACAGAGATATATGTGCACCCATATTTATAGCAGCACAGTTTGTTATAGCTAAATCTTGAAAATAACTGAGATGTCCATCCATTGAGGCATGGAGAAAAAAAGATGTGGTATATTTATACAATGGAGTATTACTCAGCTATTAAAAAAATAATTT
>NW_004955525.1:3736859-3739494 GCF_000276665.1 Chinchilla lanigera | reverse complement strand
TTGTTTCTCATTTACTAGTCTCTATAAAATTTTAAAAAGTAATAGAATAAGGATATTTAATACTTTGTGTATTGTTATTTTAAAGCAGTTGCTCAGAGAACAAGATATAGACATAAAAATTTTCCAAACAATTTTAGCACAAACATTTCTTTTCAATGGTCTAAGGGAAACTAGTAGTATAATTAACTCATATTTTTTCTTTCCTCTTCTCCTTCCCTCACCCTAGTTCCTCTTTCTTTTTGGACATTTTCTTCCAATTTCACAGTATTTATTTTACATTTTGGATCTTATTTACACTTTCAGTTTCTCATACCAGGTAAACAATATGCTGTTACCTCATATGAGCCTGATTTATTTCACTTATGAGTATGGTCTCACATTGCTTCCATTTACCTATAAAAGTGTCAAATTTTTTCCTTGTTTATGGCTCAGTAGTACTCCATTGTATAAAAAGAGAACAACTTTTTTATCTAGTCTTCAATTAATGGACATTTGGACTATTTCCAAGATTAGATATTACAAATTGTACCACTATAATTTGTAATCGCTGAATCTTGGAAACAATAAAAATGCTCATCAACTGATGAATGGGTAAAATTATGTGGTATTTATATGTGATGAAATACTACTTGACCATAAAGAAGTATAAACTTGTGACATTTCTAGCTAAATGGGTGCACTTTGAGACTCTATTTAAAGTGAAATAAATTGGATACACATGTTGAAATATCAACTTTTTTCTCTTTTATGAGAAATAAATATTGTAAAAAAGGAACAAAATTGATAACAAATATTGGAAGCAGGTAAAAATGTCCAAATGGGAAGGAGAGCAAGGGACAGGTGAGAGGGAAAAGAAGAAAGGAAAAAATGGAAACAAAACTTTTGTAAATGAGGTAGAGAAGTGTTGAAAGGAGTGGAAGAGAATGAGGAATGAAGAATAATGTACAAGTACAAACACTATAATGAATGTCATCATTATGCATATCAGAATTGTACCAGTAAAATTAATTTAAAAAGGAAATCTCATAGGTTGCATCTTCAAAACACAACTGCAATCTGACAAATGCTCTCTACACCTGTTGCTACTACTTTTGTAAAAACTACAATTCATCTAAATTATTTAGATGAATTGTCCCACATATTATATTTTCCAAACTCCCAGTAAATAAATTATTGAATGTATTATGAATGTAAGTGAATATAGAGAAATTTAGATAGGATAGCAATTGAGAAATTCTGTACCCACTAACAAACAGATTATAAAATGTCATTCTATCACTTGAATGCAAGTTTTATTCCACAAGAATTATTTCCTTTTACAAAAATAAAATGATTTCTAGTATGTCCTGAAAGAGACAACTGGAGAGTAAGAAGTCTGCACTTTATGATATAGCAAATGTACATGAAGTGCTTTATAATTTCCTAAAAGATGCTGATTTCTAATCCTTTCTGCACATAATCCATGTTTATCCAAATTTAGGAGATATCCAAAGTTTGTGATCAAAAGCCCATGATTTGGATAGCTAGCATTTCAAAGCTCTAACTGAACTGGGGATACAGCTCAGTGGCATAGAGCCTGCCTGGCAAGCACCAGGTCCTGAGTTTGATTCCTGGTACACTCCCAAAAGGTTTACCTGAAATATTACACAAGAAAATTTATAAGAATTTATAACTGCTTGTTCTACTGTCTTGTATTTCTTTGCTGAAAGAAACTGTCAATGAGTCCTTGGTTGATAAGCATTGCATGTCTATATCTGTTTTCATGAGAAACCCCTTTGAAGATATCAATATGTAATACAACAAGCATTGTTAATTCCCTACCACTTTGTTTGTAACTCCCTACTGTCTGTACTGTTCCTTTGCTATTCTGTAAAATGTTGTATGTCTGTTAATATTTTCCTCCTTTTATTTTTAAAATTAAAAAAAAGAATTTATAACTGCTGTTGCCTCAAAAAAAATCTCATGGAACACTTGAAATGTACATGTGCTGTTGTAATATAGTGCCTTCATAATTTTTATTATCTGCTATTATGGACAAACAAAAATATACTCTGTTTTACAGTGTTGTATTCCCAGGAAACAAACATGAAAAAACAAACATTAACAGTAATTATTTGACAGTGTCACACTAGTAGAAACTACTAGTAATATGAAAGTTACTAAAACTGAATAACAAAAAACAATTAGGACACAAAGTACATCAGATTGACAACTGCCTTATGACAATTGAAGAAAGTTGGAAATCTGGTGGTAATAAGTAGTTCATTCAGATCAATGTATCTCAGTGGAATATAAATTGAATATTATTCAGCATCATTTTACAATCATAAAAAATGTATCTGTTTGGACCAAAAGTCCTGTTTTAAAAATGAGCAATGTGAATACACATTCCTCAGTAAACATATTTGTTATAAAGTGCTATTCCTTGCTTAACTTTTTAATATAGTAAGTAATAGATGGAATAAAAGATTGAAAAAAGGAAAAAAATGGATTACCATGGATATAAAGCAAAGTAATTTGGCAGCTGTTATATACTAATTAAATACTGCAGACGACCTCCTAAGTCTCTGCATTATTTATAGCCTATACAATGGTTTGAGAATCACCTTAAAAATCTTTTTTGTCTTTAACTTTA
>NW_004955525.1:3724820-3736759 GCF_000276665.1 Chinchilla lanigera | reverse complement strand
TATATATATATATATTACTCTGAATATGGAAATATGCTTTTCAAATCTACATTGAGTACTTTAGTCTTTTTTGAAAGAAAATTAGAAAAAAAATTATTTAATTATTTTACAAAAAAATAATGTTTTAAGGGTAATCTAGGGGATACATATAGAGGAGACACTTTTGGAAGTGATGTCAACTGTAAGCAAGGCAGAATGCATATGTTTTGTTTAAATATTGGTTAGATTTATAAAAGCCTAAAATAAGATACTGATTTGGCAGTTACTTAGTAAGACATTCACACACTAATAGATAAAATACACATGAAAAGAATATGTTGATACTTTGAAATTGTACCTTCATATAAAATATAAAACTCTAAACAAATATTTACTTATTGCTGTCCATAGTTCAGTTAACTTTATACAGTAAATTCTACTAGAATTTTTATTTAGTATTATCTTTCTTTTAACAAATCATTTTTCGACAAATGGCATGTATTCAATGCATAATGCACACTACCATATCAGTCAAGAATGGTTTACAATAGCTAAAAAAAAAATCGTTTACTGTGCACTTCCATCATGGTTTAAATCAGTGAGATGCATTTACATGTAATGAAGTGATTATTTAGTATACTGTTATAATTATAAGATAATGTTAAATACATGAAAAAAGATGGTATCATGTAGCTTGCATCCTAAGAACATAATAAATTGTGCATAACTTTTATTCATATATAACACATATTCCATTACTAGGATAGTGTCATGAATTTTAATGTCCTCAAAGAAAAATATTGCACAGATACAATTTTTAAAATGGAACAATCACTTTCTAATTTCCATTCTCTATCAACTCTTCATATTTTTAAGCAATGCTTTCCCTTTATTCTGTTTTTTAAACTAGACATACATGAATTTTGTGTGCTAACTATTGACAGATTGACTTAAAATTGGAAATATACAAATACCCAAACACAAAAATGATATCAAAGAATATTCTCAATCATAAAAACTATAAAATAACTGTGATTTTAATCTTTCCTAATAATATAAATATTTGCAAAGAAAACATTTTCATTAATTTAATGAACTTATGTCACTATTTTAAATACAATATTTACAAATTGGAACCATTCATCTTGTGTTGAGACACATCTTCAGCCTAAATTGTGAGTTCTCATTTCATAAATGATTGTCAGTGAAGTATGTAAATAGATTGAACATATCTCTAATATGCAGTTAAAAGCATGGTAAATTCTTTTTCCTTAACTCCAAAAAATTCTGCTCTAAAATCACAAAATCATTTTTTATGAGACACAT
Source organism: Chinchilla lanigera (assembly GCF_000276665.1). Classification (NCBI taxonomy): domain Eukaryota; kingdom Metazoa; phylum Chordata; class Mammalia; order Rodentia; family Chinchillidae; genus Chinchilla; species Chinchilla lanigera. Next base: position 3,735,454 of record NW_004955525.1, on the reverse strand, counting down.
TTTCAAAGTATCTTCTTGATTATTTTAAGATAAATGAAAGGTTGACATATTTTGAAATATTTCATTGCATATTATTAAAAGTAAAAATCTTATTTCATGTTTTTAAAAGAAAATATATCCAGTACTCAATAAATTGATGCACTTATACTTTCACAAAGAAACTAGTAATCTCATTATTCTTAAAAAGTAATAATGAAGCTCTTTATCAGCCAAAGACACTAAAGTAAAACATGTCATGAATTAAATGTTCATGATGTTTTGGAAGTTATTTTAAAAGGACAAAATAATAGGTAAACATATACTTACCATATAAGGTTAATAATCTCTTTTGGGAAGTTAACTGTAGTTAAAGTTGACACATCATCATGGGCATATATAGGAATGGCTTAACTCCCTTTTTGGCTTGCCTCTTTACCTTCTGCTTCCTGTCCACCAGGCCATGAGCAGCACTGCTCAACCACCCTTTTCTGCCTTGACATTTTGCTTTACACCTAGCTGACTATGGGCTAAATTGTGAGATGAAATAAACCTCTCCTTCTTTAAATTGTGTGTGTCAGGTATTCAGCCCCAGGAATAAGGGAACTGACTAAGATTCTGAGGCTGGGCTCAAAATTTCAATTCTCCTGACTCTATTTCACAAAGTAGTGGTATTACAGAAGTCTGTCACTGTGCCAGGGTAATATAAGACAGTTTATCAGAGTATTATGAGTAATTCTGATTGTGGATACCATTCTTCAGAAAAGAACTACCTTTAGGAATAGATTAAATGCGATATTAATGCAAATATATAATTTTAAGTGTGGTTGCATGTCTTGAACAGGCATGATATTTTAGAACAAAAATGAATACTGAAATAATTTGCAATTTTTTTATATTTCTGTGCTTCATTAATAATCAACACATGGGTAGCTATGTAATAATCAACACATGTGCAGCAATGTATGAAATCTGTAAACAAACACATTTTTGTCATGATCACATAACACTTAAAGAAGTATATGGGAGGCGTATTTACCAATGGTTCCATCATGTCTTAGTCATGTTGCAGATGACATGATACTTTATATGGAAGATCCCAAAAACTCCACAAGAAGACTCCTTGAAATCAACAAATTCAGCAGTGTAGCTGGATACAAAGTCAACACCCAGAAATTGATAGCATTCCTATACACAAACAACAAACAGACTGAGAGAGAAATTAAAGAAACCATACCTTTCACAATAACATCCAAGAAATTGAAATATTTAGGAAAACATCTACCAAAAGAAGTCAAAGATCTCTTTAATGAAAACTACAATACTCTGAAAAAAGAGATCGAAGAAGATTTCAATAAATGGAAAAATATTCCTTGCTCATGGATAGGAAGAACCAACATTGTGAAAATGGCCATACTCCCAAAGCTGCTGTACAGATTCAATGCAATTCTCATTCAACTACCATCAACATACCTCACAGATCTTGAGAAAATATGCCTTAAATTCATCTGGAACCAGAAGAGACCCAGAATAGCAAAAGCAATCCTGGGCAACAAGGACAAGTCAGGTGGAATCACAATCCCTGACCTGAAATTATACTATAAAGCTACTGTCATAAAATCCACTTGGTACTGGCTAAAAAACAGGCCTGAGGATCAATGGAACAGACTGGAAGAAACAGACACAACCAAAAACACACTCAGCCACCTAATCTTTGACAAAGGGGCCAATCAAACTCACTGGAAGAACGATAGCCTCTTTAATAAATGGTGCTGGAAAAATTGGCTTGCTACCTGCCAAAGACTGAAAATAGACCCAAACCTATCTCCATGCACCAAACTCAAGTCAAAATGGTTCACAGATCTCAATATTAAACCAGAAGCACTAAATCTATTGGAAGAGAAAGTAGGTAAAATCCTTGAAGACATAGGGGTAAGAATAGAGTGCATGAACAAAAACCAAATTGCACGTGAAACACTTCAAAGAATCAACAACTGGGATCTCATCCTACTGAAAAGTTTCTGCACATCTAAAGAGATCACCAGCAGAGTAAAAAGAAAACCCACAAACTTGGAAAAAATGTTAGCTGACTGTCCCTCGGACAAAAGGCTTCTATCTAGAATATATAAAAATATTAAAAAATATCAGCCCCTCCAAATTCAAAGACCTAATCCAAAAATGGGCAGTTGATATGAATACACACTTCTCAGACAAGGAGATTCAAAGGGCAAATAAATATATGAGAAAATGTTCAACATCATTAGTCATTCGAGAAATGCAAATTAAAACAACACTGAGATTCCACCTTACCCCAGGAAGAATGGCTAGCATTAAGAAATCAACTAATAACAAATGCTGGCGAGGCTGTGAAATAGGAACCCTTCTCCAGTGCTTGTGGGAATGCAGACTGGTGAAACCACTGTTGAAATCAGTCTGGAAATTCCTCCGAAAACTAGGTTTAGAGGTCCCATTCAATCCAGCTATCCCCCTGCTGGGTATTTTCCCAAAAGATCTAAAAACATCATATCACAGTGATGTATGTTCACCTATGTTCATAGCAGCACAGTTTGTAATTCCTAAAATGTGGACGCAAAATAAATGTCCATCCACTGAGGATTCGATAAGAAAATTGTGGTACTTGTATAAAATGGAATATTACTCAGCTGTAAAGAAAGATAAACTCGAGGCTTTTATAGGCAAATGGTCACAACTAGAGACCATACTCATAAGTGAAATAAATCAAATATAGAATTGCAAGCACCACATTGTTTCACTAGTGTAAATCCTGAAAGAGTTAATTTAAACTAGGAAATATGATAGACATTGTGAATTGATAGGAAAGCAGTCAAAGGTAAAGGGTAACTGGGATATGGGAAAAGAGAAGGGAAAGGAGAAATTTTGTATGTATGTATACCCAGGATAGTTAACATGGCTGTTCTACTGTCTTGTATTTCTTTGCTGAAAGAAACTGTCAATGAGTCTTTGGTTGATTAACTTTGCATGTCTATATGTGTTTTCATGAGAAACCCCTTTGAAGATATCAATATGTAATACAACAAGCATTGTTAATTCCCTACCACTTTATTTGTAACTCTGTACTGTCTGTACTGTTCTTTTGCTATTTTGTAAAGTGCTGTCTGTCTGTTAATGTTTTCCTCCTTTTATTTTTAAAATAAAAATAAATAAATAAATAAAGGAAAATATGTTTTTAATTAGAATTTTTTTACTTGGAATTTTCAGTTGCTTTATATTGTGGAATAAATATGAACAAAATATTTATAAATCAAAATAATAGTGTCAATAACAATTAGAAGAGAGAATAGTTGAGTCTCTTAATAGCAAGATTATAAATGAAAAGTGGAAACAAAACCTTATGTATGTCAGCTAATATACTGTTACTAAAAATTGCATCTTAAAGTGTAAGTAAAATCAGTTCCTATAAATAAGTCTGTATTTGAATTTGTAAGACAACTTCTTACCATGAAATATATTTGGGGTCTATACAACTATATTTAATTGTAAAAGTTTTATAGTATCTAAGCGTATGGTTAGTTCTATCTTTATCAATTATATCTTATCTTAGTCTCATTCATCTTAACATTTATTTCAGTTTAAGATCCACAATTTAGATAATCTGAGTTTATTCTTTAATTTTTGTAAGCAATCTTTTATGAAAATGGCTTAAAAAAAGGTGTTATCTGATAAAGAATTAGTTCTTTTTAGTCTATGAAGGCAGAGTTTATTCCATCTGTATATTCTTATCCATTAATACACCAATACATTTATACACTGTATCATTTTATAAACGTACTAGAATATTAGTGTGCTTATTCCATCTTTGTATTCTTATGTATCAATAGAGTATGATAGTCCACAGTTGAAATGATCATTTATGAATAGAAAATGTCAAGGATAATTTAGTTTAATGTATCGGTGTTACTTATATATTATTCTTCTAAAAGATTGTCTCTAAACTTATTATAGTAGTGAATAGAATCACAATTATGTATTTCTATAAAATCATTACATAGCACTGCCTTGGTTCAGTTTGCAAACAGAAGTGTTTGATAAAATATTGCTTCCATTTTTGAATTCCACACCAGGTGGTGAAAATGACTGTGGCCATCTTCCCTGCATGAACACAAATGTGGCCATCTTCTCCAGAATGGTGGTATGAATTAAGTTCTTTAACTCTGGTGCTACTATATTGTCTTTTACAAAGTAAATTAAAGGTAGATTGGCAATCAACATTTCAGCACAAGCTAACCTTCAAAAGGACTGTTAAATTTGAATATGGATATAGCAGATGTTTTTGGCTTTGTGAACTTGGTAAATTAAAACTGTGTAAGATTTTTAAATTTGAAATATATTTAATATTTACCATAAATATTTGTAGAGAGAAACAAATTAATGCTATTATCTCACTGTTTAGTTTTATTTTCCCAATTTTTATTGTAATAATAACATTTAACATTAAAAGTACTCTAAATTATGTTATAAACATAATATAGTGTGGTTAAATACAGGTACTATGTTCTACCATAAAACTTCTAGGCCCAAGTCGTTTCTTGTATATCAGACTTCATATAGATTGAAAATCTTCTTTGCTCTGAATCTTGATTTCAAAAACAGCCATTATATAAATCTACTTCTGAGAATTCTTTTTTTAGTAAATTAATTTTTCTATTAAGTATATTGGTACAATTTGGATATTCATAATGAGCATATTCATCATAGGGAATTTGTACATGTATATCATATATGTTGATTCTTCTTTTTTTCAATCTCCTCCCCTTTCAACCTTTCTTCCCCTCCTTATTTACAAAGATTTCTTTCTTTAGTTTTAGAGTGCCTCTTGATGCTTAACCAATCCGCTACCACTGTTTTTTAAAGCTTTGGAAAGTAGACTAAAATACATGATGCGGAAGTTACTTTCTCTAAAGACTAGATTTCTTACATAAATTTTGTATCCATATAATCTATAATGTTTAAAATAATATTTTAAAAATTCTATTTTACATTAATCTACTTAATGTTCATGTCAGTTATTAGGTCTATTTTACTTTTTATACTTGTGAATATTCTCTCCCCACATAAATGACAAGCTTTTTGTCCCTACATAATTTTATGTATTTAACTTATGTATGGACAAAATTGTAATTTCTTGAAATTTTACTCACTGAAGATATGGATACCATATCAAACATTTTCTTTTTCAAAATTTTAAGAAAGCAAGGATGCACACTACAAGTTCAAGATAACAAATTTAATGAAGGTTTTTTAATATCAACTTTAAGATCTTCTTTAAGAACTCAGCAAAATATAACTCATTCTTTTAGTCTGGAGACTAAATCTGAATGTCTTTTACAGGTGTAAAATGACACAGGTGCTATTTTTGTACATTATTGAATGATTCAAAACAAATCCCTTACATTGGAGCTGGGATCACTTATTTCTTCAGAAAGAAAATAATTGCTAATGATTATTTATAATTTAAAATAAATACTATAACATACTTATATATAAATTAAATATTATTTACATTTACAAGCTGGGTAAGGGGGAGGAGGATTGTTGGGAGTTCAAGGACATCCTGGGCTACAAAGTGAGCTCAAGGCCAGCCTGAACATCATAGTGAGACCTGGTCTCAAAAAGACAAAAATTAACAATAATTTATATTTACATAAATATATTAATTGAATGAAAGGAAATAAAGTGGTCAATATATGTATATATATGTACACATCTAAAGAAAATCTTATGTATTAGGAAAATTATATTTCATAATGAATTTCATTTAGAGTAGCTTTGCTAATACATGTCAAAAATTTTAATTATATTGCTATATTTTTAAATTTTCATTGGTAAATTTTAGATGTACATAATGATTACATTCATTATTGAGATTTGTAAATATACATAAATTATATTGATTATTCTTTTTCCCCAAAACCCTCCACTCCGTTCAAACCTTTTTCCTATCCTTATTTTAAAAAGTTTTGTTTCCATTTTTCCTATAGTGTCTTTTTTCTTTTGCCTTCCTTTCTTTCTCACTCCTCACTCCCTTGTTCCTATTTCCATTTGAACATTTTTCTTCCCATTTCCTAATATCTATTATACATATTGGTCCTTGTTTGCACTTTGGGTTTCTCACATCACGTAAACAATGCAGTATTTAAACATGCATGTGAGATTTATGTCACATAAAAGTATGGTCTCAAGTGCTAGACTTTTACCTAAAAAGTCTCAATTTTACCCTATATTGCAGAATATATTGTATAAAAAAATCACATCTTCTTTATCCATTCATCTATTAAAGGGCATTTGGGCTGTTTGCAAAATTTAGCTGTTACAAGTTACAGTGCCACTATCATAAGTGTGTATATATTGCTGTGGTATGATGTTTTAAATTATTTTGAGAAGCTACCAAGAAGGGGAATAGCCGGGTCAAATGGAAAATCTAGTTCAAGTTTTGTTAGGAATTTCCACACTGATTTCTGCAGTGGCTGCACCAGATAACACATTCATCAATAGTGGACAAGTGTCATTTTTTCTGCACAGCCCTATCAGCATTTGTTATTGGTTTATATCTTGATAATAAACATTTTTTTTCTGAAGTAGGATTCGCATCTCTCAAATACCCAATGATGTTGAACATTTTTCAGATATTTATTGCTATTTGTACTTCTTAATCTAAGATGTATCTATTCATTTCAGATGCCCATTTTTGGATTGGGGCTTTAACTTTGTAGGGGTCTTTTTTTTTACTTTTTCATATATGCTATATATAAGTGCTTTCTCTAAAGACCAGTGAGCAAAATTTTTTCGCACACTGTTCATTGTCTCTTCACTGTGTAGTTTCATTGCAGTGTAATAAGATGAGATAAGATGAGATTCCATATGTAGAATCTGTGCAATATTTACTGCATAATTTAGGTTTGTTCATAAAGTGTGCCTACACCTATATTTTCAAGAGATCTACCTATTCTGCCTTTCAGTAGATTTAGCATTTCTCTTTTAAAATTCAGTTCTTTGATCCATTTCTAGTTTGATTTATTTCATAGTGAGAAATATCAACGTATATTTAATCCTTGGCATGTGGAAAGCCAGTTTTCCAAACATCACTTATTACAGAGGATATCTTTCTTCCATTGAAGGTACTTGGTGCCTTTCTCCAAGATACGATGGCTGAATTCAAATACTATCAACTGCTATATACATGCCACACACCTAATTTTGAATGTTTTTTATATGAGAATGTGATACTATTCATAGTAACATTGAATTGATCCATATTGTTATGACTTTGATACTTTAACTTGAACATGCAATAAACCCACCTATACTGAGGAACTAGTGAAGTATCACTTACTAGATTCAGGATCAGAATTTCCATCCCCTTCAGTGCGGTTGTTGGGTGCAATAGGATCAAAGTATATCTCCTGAGGATATCCAAGGGACAGAGCATGGGGTATACAGCTTGCATTGTTGTCTCCCATTCCATCATCACTTCTGCTTTCCTGAGAGTCATTTGGTAGGTGAAAGGTAACATGTCTCTGGAATTGAAAAGAAAGAGGAAATTACAGGGTTTCAGCAATGATCTGAACAATTGCATAATGCATCAAATTTAGATAATATATTATTTCAGCTATCTTGTGAAGCCACATTAAGTTTATCTTAAGTTGTGAACAATTTCAGCCTTCTTTGAACAGTCATATCTGTGTTCAAATCTGTTTCACCCTGAAACCAAATTGCTCCTATCATATTTCTAAACAGGGCTCATTCACATGGAGAAACAAACTCAACTTTTCCAAACAAAGATACCATCTCCCTTTATAGACATTTGAGCACTTTTGTAATGATACTGACACTTAAATATGAATTTATTCATCTATTATTTGACAATATTTTTTTAATAATAAGCATCAATAAAATTAAAGATTTCATTTTTATCTTTGGGATTCTAGTGAGCTAAAACAGTAAATAATTATAAATTTATTCAGTCACATACACATGAAAAATAAAAATAAAAATCATCTTGTAGAATAATCCTTGTGGGTGGACGACCAGGATGATGGCAGAGTGGCAAGCACCAAAAAAAAAAAAAAAGCATTTCTGAGATTTGCTCTCCTGGCACTGAAATGTAGAAATGTGAGGAAGGAAAGAGGAGCGGGGTAAGTACTTGGACTCAGGAAGGATCTGAAGCAAGAATTGAAGCACACAGAGAAATCAAAGAGAGGAACTTCAACAAAGAGGTGGTAGGTGGCACCTACTTCCTGAGTCAGAACCCACTGTATAGGAGGAGCAGTTCAAACCTGAGGAAACATAGTGACTCCTAGCAACCCCACAGGATTTTATAGAGAGATGCACAAATGGAACAGAGGAGTGGATGCTGTGGACTACACTGGGTGATGAGAGGTGTGGATCTGGCTATCTTTTGGGACAGGGTGATTGGCTGAGAGTCATTTTTGGAAAGGGACAACTGAGCTCAGTACTCAGAAATATTACTGAATATTTCCATCTAGCAGCTGCCAATTGAGTTCAAATCCACAGAAGCTGCATTGACTGCTGCAGGCTGAATGGTCTGGTTTGAGGCTTACAGCCAGAAAGCAGCATCAACTTTGCAAAAATACAGGAACAGGTTCACTGAGATTATTTACTATGCTGCCATAAAGATACTGCTAGCTTGCTGGGATAAATCAACATGGATCTGGACTCTGTCTCTACATGTGGTTTACCAGTGATAGCAGAGACAAACTTTGAAGTAGATATTTCTCTTTCTCTCTCTCTCATTCATTGTTTGATCTTGTTTTTATATGAGTGTGAATGTGGATTGTAGTTTTTTATGGTTGTTGTGTATTCTGTTCTTCCTTTTATTTCTTCTTCCACTCTCTCTCACTTGCCTTCTGCACTAGTTTTGTAGTTTGTGTGATCGTCCTTTGTCCCCCAGGCTTGCTTCTAATCTCATCCTCTTCTATTTCTCTATTTTACCCTAAACCATTCTAACTTTTCTTCCTTTAGGCTAAAACTGGCATATTGAGGTCTTATTTATTGCATAAAATTTTCTGGTTAGTTTTACATTTAGTTGCATGACCACAAACCTAGTTATGTGGTTAATATATGGTGGCAAATTAATGATTAACACAGTTTGCTTTTTTTAGGCTATGTTTGATTCTATTGTTATTGCTGATTGTATCACTTAAGCCAAAAGGACATAATTGTTGTAACCAGATGTTCTTCCTGGTAAATCAAGACAGAAATTGCCTAAGGGTTATAGAAAATATTGCAGGACAGTTCCAAAGAACTAGTGGATGTGAATATAATGCAGCAACTTAACATCCACAATAAATTGAAGAGATGAGATCTTCTAACAGACTCAAACACCAACAGCCACCTACACCTAGAAGGCACTACAGAGAAGTAGTCATTTGTTAGGGTTCCTATTACTAGCAATGAAGCTATTCATCATCGGTAACTTACAAGCATCAACCCAGGAATTAAAATAAATAAAAAAATAGAAAGTGGGAAGACACTTAAATAAGATATGATCCCAGACATCCAGTTCAACAAAGGCACACCCAGGTGTGAAAGTGGTAAGACAATCCAAAATCTATGCTCATGGACTCTCTGAAGTGATAACAAAAAAGCAAATAAAAAGGCTCTAGAAAAAATCAAACTAGAAACAATTTCTCAGATAACTACAGATACGGTGATCACAGTTAAAAATATTGTGACTCTAGAGCAGATACAGACAAAAACCATAAAGGAACTTAGGAAAATGATGGAAGTCATGAATGCCCAGCATAGTAAAGAAATTGAACCTATAAAACATGTTCAAGAGGATATTCCAGAGATTAAATTTCCTCTAAAAGTATCTGCAGAATAAATCAATGTGAGGACAGAATCTCAGACATAGAGGACAGGCTTGTGATTAGCAATCATGAAAATAAACATGCCTTAAAAATAGCAAGAGAGGGGCTGGGGATTTAGCTCAGTGGCACAGTGCCTGCATGGCAAGCACAAGGTCCTGAATTCAATTCCCAGTACCAGAAAAAAAAAATAGCAATGGAATATGAGAAATTAATACAGCAGTTGCAAGATGATGCAAAGAAGAATGATATAAGATGGGTTGGAATTCAAGAAAAAGCAGAAGATAGCAAAAATGATATAAATAAATGTTCACAAATATCATGTCAGATAACTTCCATACAAGAGAAAAGGGTTTGACATACAAATAAGAGAGATACATAGAACTACAATAAAACATGATAAAAATACAACAAGCCATATAATTGTCAGCATTCCAGAAATTCAACACAAGAATAGAATATCAAAAGATGTTGAAAAGAAACAAATCCCCTATAAAATGAAACCAATCAGAATCACACTAGAATTCTTAACACAAATATTCAAGTCAAGCAGAGCTTGAAGTATTTTAGCTCTAAAAGAAATATCCTCCAACCCAGACTGATGTACCCTACAGAACCATCTTTCAAAATTGGTGATAAAGAGGCAGCGAGTTCTCCAGTAGCGGCAGGGCTCCTGGGACCAAGTGTGGGCTCGACTCATACCACCACGATTCCCAGCTGAAAAGCGCACACAGAGCCAGGTAGGCCCCATCCAATCCCGGAGACCAGGACACGAGAACAAAGACCCGC
>NW_004955525.1:3714933-3717884 GCF_000276665.1 Chinchilla lanigera | reverse complement strand
AATGGATACTGAAGAAATCTAGAAGATAATCTATACCTAACTGAAGAACTTATATTTTAGGAAGATGGAAAATGAACAAAAAATGGACAGATTGCTACATATATATATATATATGAATTTCCAAATCTGAATCAATAAGATATTAAAATTCTAAATAAACCAATATCAATCAATGACATTGAAGATATAATTAAAACCCTATCAACAAAGAAAACCCAAGGCCTGATGGATTTTCTGCTGAATTCTATATTAAATGTAGAGAAGAACTAATACCACTACTTCTCAGACTCTTTAATGAAATTGAAATGGAAATTATTTACTCCCAAATTCATTCCAGGAGCCAAGCCCTACCCTGATACAAAAATCAGAGAAGGACCCAACTAAGAAAGAAAACTACAGACAAATCTCCTTAATGAATATAGATACAAAAATCCTCAATATAGTACTACCAAACAGAATGAAGAAATTATCAAGATTACTATACACCATGAGCAAGGAAGATTCATCCCAGTGAGGAAGCAGTGGTTTAAAATACATAAATCAATAAATGTTATACACAGTATTAACAGAGTCAATGACAAAAAACATATGATGATCACAATAGATGCAGAAAATATTTTGACGAAGTCCAACACCCAGTCATGATATAAAATCCTATAGAAAATTATAATAAGTAGACTTTACCTCCATCTCATAAAAACTATCTATAACATAGGAATAGCCAGCATGATATTAAACGCAGAAAAACTGAAAGCATTCATTGTACAATCAGGAACAAGATAAGGATATCCACCGTCATGAATTTTATTTGACATATTTCTGGAAACTTTAGCCAAAGCAATTAGACAAGGTAAAAAATAAAACCAACAATGATAGGAGAAGAAGCTAAATTATCTTATTCAAGGAAAACAGGATACTCTACATAGAAGATCTACAAAACTCCACCAAAATTCCACTTCTAGATTTAATACCCAAATTCAGTAGCATAGCTGGATACAAAGTCTGCCCTCAAAAAATCAATAACCATCTTATACACAAATAACAAATTTACTGAAAGAGAAGTTATGGAAACAACAATTTTCAAAATAGCATCTGAAAAAGTAAAATACGTAGGAATCCATCTAATGAAAGAATTAAATGTCCTGTACACTGAAAAGTACAGTGTTCTAAAAAAGGAGCCCGAAGTGGTTATCAGAAAATTAAAAATATCCCTTGTTCTTGGGTAGGAATAACCAATACAGCAAAAATGGCCATATTTCCAAATTGTTATACAGATTTAATGCAATTCTGATCAAAATTCCAAAACCACATCTCACAGAATTAGAGAAAAAAGAAGCCTAAAATTCATTTGGAACAAGAAGTGAGCTAGAAAAGCAAGTCAATCCTTGGCAACAAAGGTAAGGAAAGGGACATCATAATCACAGACTGGAAATCATATGATAAAACTACTGTGATAAAAACGGTATAGTACTAAAAAAAAAAAAAAAAAAAAAAACCTCAGGATGGATGGTACAGATGAGAAGATACAGAAACAATTCCACACATATTTAGCCACCTTATCTTTGACAAAGATACCAAGCACAATCAGTAAAAGAAAGATAACCTATTTAATAAATGGTGCTGGAATAACTGGCTTTCCACATACCAAAGATTAAAGTTAGACATATCTTTCACCATGTAATACATTAAAATCAAAATGGACCAAAGGTCTAAATACTGAAACAGAAACACTAAATGTGCTCAATATAGAATAGGTAGAATTCCTGAAGACATTGGTATATTCAGACTTTTTAAATAAAACCCCAATCACACAGGAAATTTACAAAGCATCCATGCCTCATTTTATTTAAGAAAAAACTTTTGCACAGCAAGAGAACCTACCAAAAGAGAGAAAATGCAAACCACAGTGTGGGAAATTTTTTTTGTTACTATTTGTTCCTCAGACAAGTGATTACTATATAGAGTATATAAAGAATTTTTTAAAAACCAAACTCCTGAATTCTAAAAACCCAACCCAAAAATGGGCATCTGAGGTAAATACACACTTCCCAGATAAAGAATTACAAACAGCAATCAAATATATGAAAAAAAAAATGTTCAAAACACTGGTCATTCAAGAGATGCAAATTAAAACATTGCTGAATTTCCATCTCATCCCAGAAAGAATGGTTATTATCAAGAAATCAACCAATTACAAATGCTTGTGGGGCTGTGGAGAAAAAGGAACACTTCTCCACTTTGGTGGGAGGGTAGAATGATGCAACTGCTGTGGAAATCACTGTGAAATGTCCTCAAAAATGTAGGAATAGAGGTGCCACTTGACCCAGCTATTCCCCTTCTTGGTATCTTCCCAAAAGAATTAAAAGCATTATAGTACAGTGATATGCATATCCATATTTATAGTGGGCACAGTTTGTAATAATCACATCTTGGAAAGACCCCAAGCTACCATCAACTGGTGAATGGACAAAATGTGTTTTTTAATACGATGAAATTCTACTCTGGCATAAAATAGGGTAGGTTGAGACATTTCTAGGTAAATGGGTACATTTTGAGACCATACTCTTAAGTGAAATAAATTGGATGCACATGTGTAAATGTTGCATTCTTACTCTGAAGTGAGAAAATAAGAGTTTAAATAGCAAGCAAAATATATAGTACCTTCTTTGTATCTTCCTGAAAGAATTAAAAACATCATACCACAGAGATATATGTGCAGCCATATTTATAGCACCACAATTTGTAATAGGTAAATTTTGAGAATAACCCAAATGCTAATCAACTGACATATAGATAAAAAAATGGGGTCTTTTTATGCAATGAAATATTACTCAGCCATAGAGAAGGATAAACATTATATTTTAAAATAATAAATCAGTTTTACATATGTAAATATTGTATTGTCTTCCTGGTGTGAGAAATGGAAAGAGTAATTGAGGTTCAAAATGTAC
>NW_004955525.1:3707321-3711168 GCF_000276665.1 Chinchilla lanigera | reverse complement strand
AAAGAAGTGAAAATAAAATGATAGATGATCTAATGTCTAAGACAATAGCTCATGACATCTAGGATGGGCAATATTTCAACCAGATGGACCAGAATTTTGTTTAGAGTAACACTATGACTACTAGCTGAGCTCTAAAAATAACCTATCCAATGCACCTCACCTCCTGGTATTCAGCTCTTTTGGTAGCCCCCACAACAGTGAACTGATGCAATCAAACCTTCTAGTTTTTGCATTGCTCCTTTGCACTACTCAGGAAAACCAACTATAGTGAAAGAAGCCTGGGTACTGGAATACTGCCGTACTTTGAGAAAATTCAAGCTAATTATGTGGAAAGAGTACGTAAATAGAGATTACAAGGCCCAGAATGGCCCAGCGGTTCCAGCCACACCAATACCTATATCAGATACAAATGTGAAAAATCCACCATGGACTTTCAAGCTGATAGCCTCATTAGAATCATCACATTCATTTCTAAACATTTGATCCACCTTAACTAAATAAGCTCAGAAGTCATTCTGAAGCAGAGATGGCCACTTCTGCTATGCACTTCCAAAATTTCTGATATAAAAAGGAGGATATTTGCCTAAATTTGGGATGCTTTTCTATATTATAGAGCAAACAAAATTTAAAACTACTGGAAGTTGGAAAAATTCAAATTACATAATTACAAGAGTAATTTTCTCCAGAAGTCACATGAATTTAAGGTACTAGATATTTGTGTGAAAAAATTCAAATGCTTTCACAATTCAAATAGACAGCAACTTCTTCAACCAGAGATATGAAAACATTGCATTCTTCAATAAGATGGAATTTGGAAACACTATAGATGGATATATTTTTTAAAAAATTCAGTTAAATCCATTTTAGTTTTGTAGTCATCATAAAATAAATTCCCAGTGAACTTTTGAGAAATTACTAATATATGTAATATATGACTATGTGCTTTATGGAATATATTTATGAGCATAGAATTGCTCTAGTGAGAGTCTGCTTATGTTCTATATGTAAGTGTGACAACTAGAAATGACCCCTTTGTGTCTTTTAGACAGTAGTGGAGACGGATTATTGAGATAATTCTTGACACATTTAGAGCAGAAGAAGCTAAATAAAAGAAAAACCTGTGAAATAGTCTAGAAAAAAGGTTTTGCCTTGCATTTTGTTGTATGTGTTGCATCACAGAGAAGCTAGAGAGAGTGGCAATGCAATGTACAGTTCAAGTTCAATGTACCTTCTGAGATTGAAAGTGTTACTCAGGGCTCAGAACAGTGGTGTATGCCTATAACCCTAGCACCCTATGATGCTGAGGCAGAAGGATCATAAGTTGAAGCCCAGTTTGGGTGTCTTTGTAACTTACCCAGACCCTGCCTCAAAATTAAAAATTAAAAGTGGGCTTGGAATGCAGCGCAATGCAAAAGCCCTGGATTTAATTCATATTAGTGCCAAATGGCAAAGAGCATAAAAATCCTATTTACAGAAACAAGGCAGAAAATTTTCCAGCTAGGGAAAAACAATCTGACTTACAAATAATTGAAGCAGGGGCCAGGGATATAGCTCAATGGCATAAGTACCTGCCTGGCAAGAGTAAGGTCCTGTGTTCAATTCCCGGTATTTGGTACCGGCTAAAAATGAACAAACAAATAAAAACCAAATAAGTGAAGCTTATAGATTTCCAAATAACCATGGCAGGAAAAATATATTAAGGAATATAATAATGAAGTTTTCACAGGGGTGAGGATACACTCTGAGCCCCGCGTGCCCTGAGCTGAGAGAGTGAGTACTCTGGGAGCTGAAGGGCCCGTGGATTTGAGTCTGTGCTTGGCCCACAACACCACCGTTCCTAGCTGAAATGCATGGAGAGAGCCAGGTATTTTCCATCTACTCCCTGAGGGAAGAGCCCGTGAACAAGGGCCCTGCAGACATTATAGACTGAGTCGCTGCCGGTGCAGAGAGGAGGTCCTGACTCACAGGCCCTGGGGACTTCTCTGGCTGGGGGCTGGGCAAGCAGACTCTCTGAGCCCCACACGCCCTGCGCCAAGAGAGTGAGTACTCCGGGAGCTACAGGGCCCGTGGGCTCAAGTCTGTGCATGGCCCACACCGCCACGGTTCCCAGCTGAAATGTGCGGAGAAAGCCAGGTATTCTCCATCTGTTCCCTGAGGGCAGACCACTCAAACAAGGATCCCGTGGACATTACAGACGGAGTTGCTGCCGACCCGGCACCTGCGGCAAAGTGGAGGACCAAACTCAGAGACCCCAGGGTCTTCTCTGGCTGGAACCTGGGTGAGCAGACTCTCTGAGCCAGGCGATCAGACTCTCTGAGCCACGTGTGCCCTGCGCTGAGAGAGCAAGTACTCCGGGACCTGCAGGGCCCGTGGATTCGAGTCTCTGCTTTGCCTTTGCACAGACCCTCTAGCAAGTCAAAGGCATGGGAAGTCTGTGACTGATACCCATCTGGGCTGACATCTGGCTCCTGTATGAGGCCTGAACTGACTGGAGACATAGATTCAGGGGGTTCACAAACTGTAGACACTGTAGTTTGGGTCTGAATTATGCCTGTACCCTAAACTGCTTGGAGACATAGGTCCACTGGACTGGGATTGTCACACCAGTGCAACCTGAGTCAGGTCATGCACGTGCACTGAACTTCAAGGGGATGTTGGATCACACGGTCAGCCATCAACTGACTCAAGTGCCCGTGCCTGAGAACGGGGATAACTAGATACAAATCAAAAACTGCCGGATATCCCGAGACTAAGCAGTGCTACTCAGAGGTCACCCAGTGGAAAACCTGAACAACAGGAAAAATAGGGACACAATTGGTCTTGGCTGAGCAGCTACTGGAGACGGAAACAAAGCTTTCTGCAACCAGTAGCAAACATGTCAAAACGAAAGACTAAAACATAATCCCAGAACTCCACCCCAATCAGAACAAGTACAAGAGACATCAACGTAGGAGAACTTGGTAAACAAATGCTTGAAACAGCTGAAATTATTGCAATGGAGCTAAAGAAACACCTCCACAAGGCACTAGAGGAGATGAGATCATAAATAATCTCTCAGGCAAAAAGTGCAATGACAAGAATAATGAAGGAAATGCTCAAAAAGTCTGAAGAAGAAATATATAAGAAAATAGAAGAACAAAGGCAAGACTCACAAGCATTCAATGAAAAATATAGAAAGGACTTAGAACACATGAAGCAGATTCTAAAAGACTCCTCAGAAAACAAAGTTGCCACTGAAAGCTACCAAAACCGCTTGAATGAAGCTGAAGATAGAATCTCAGACCTTCAAGACATCATGGCAGCTAGCGGCTGTGAAAGAACGGATCTCGTAAAATCAGCAAGGATCCAGGAAAAGCCAATTCAACAGCTTCAAGATGAGGCAAAGAGGAACAATGTACGAATTATAGGAGTCAATGAAAAAGCAGGAAGCAACACAACTGATATTAAAAGATAGTTTGCAGAAATCATAGCAGAAAATTTCCCAAGCATGGAAACAGAACCTGATGTAGAGTTAAATGAGGTATTTAGAACTGCAAACAACCACAACCAAAATAAAACTACACCCAGACATATAATAGTCAAGTTTCCAGATCTCCAGCAAAAGAGCAGAATCTTAAAAGCTGCTAGAGAAAAGAAACAGATTACCTGTAAAGGGAAGCCCATCAGATTCACATCAGACTTCTCAGCACAAACCCTCCAATCGAGAAGAGCTTGTAATAAAATACTGCAGGCCCTGAGACAGAAAAGCTTACAACAATGACTGATGTACCCTGCCAAACTGTCTCTCCAATTCAACAGAGAAATACAATATTTTCACGACAAAGAACAATTGAAGAACTTCATGAGC
>NW_004955525.1:3695805-3703500 GCF_000276665.1 Chinchilla lanigera | reverse complement strand
TGGATAAGAAAATTGTGGTACTTTTATATAATGGAATATTACTCAGCTGTAAAGAAAGATAAACTTGAGGCTTTTATAGGTAAATGGTCACAACTAGAGACTGTATTCATAAGTGAAATAAATCAAACATACATGTTCAAGCACCACATTTTTTCACTAATGTAAAACCTGAAAGACTTAATTTAAACAAGAGACATTACAGACATTGTGAATTGGTAGGAAAGCACCAAAGGTAAAGGACAACTGGGATGTGGGCAAAGAGAAGGGAAAGGAGAAATTTTGTATGTATGCATATGCAGGATAGTTAATAT
This sequence comes from Chinchilla lanigera, assembly GCF_000276665.1. NCBI lineage: Eukaryota > Metazoa > Chordata > Mammalia > Rodentia > Chinchillidae > Chinchilla > Chinchilla lanigera. The sequence continues at coordinate 3,703,189 of NW_004955525.1, read as the reverse complement.
GGCTGTTCTACTGTCTTGTAAATCTTTGCTGAAAGAAACTGTCAATGAGTCTTTGGTTGATCAGCATTCATGTCTATATCTGTTTTCATGGGGCTGGGGATTTAGCTCAGTGGCAAAGCACCTGCCTGGCAATCACAAGGTCATTAGTTCGGTTCCCGGTACCAAAGAAAAACCAAAAAAAAAAAAAAGTTTATATCTTTTTTCATGAGTAACCACTTTGAAGATATCAATATGTAATACAACAACCATTGTTAATTCCCTACCACTTTGTTTGTAACTCTGTACTTTCTGTACTGTTCTTTTGCTGTTGTGTAAAATGTTGTCTGTCTGTTAGTATTTTTCTCCTTTTATTTTTAAAATAAAAAAATTCACAAATTCTATATAAGAGCACAATCTTAAAATCTGTTAGAGAAAAGAAATAAATCACCTATAAAGGAAATCCCACTGGAATTACAGCACACTTGTCAATACAAACCCTAAAGTGATGCAGAACTTAGTCTTTCAATCCTTAAAAGAAAACACCCTTGAACCCAGATTGACATATAATGTAAAAAAGAAGGAAATTAAAGACATAATTTTTAAAACTGCTATTTAATATTATTGACAGATAAAAATGATGACATTTCAAAGAAACCACCAGGCAGGACAAGCAATTTAACAGAGCGAAAAATCAGTGAACCAATAGGAGGAAAATAATATCACAAGATAAGCAAATACATATCAGTTATAATCATTAATGTACATGGCCACAATACACCAATCAAAAGAAACAGACCGGCAAAATGGATCAAGAAAGAGTATTCAATAATATTTTATATACAAGAAACATATTTAATTCAATAATCATAGACATAAAATCAAAGCATGTAAAACAAGCTTCCTTATAAAAGCTTTTTAATTTTGTTCCAGAAAGAAGCAGAAGTAACAACTCTGTTTGCTGACAGTGTGAATCCCAAACCAAAAATGATCAAAAGAGATAAAGAAGGTCACTACATAGTTGTTAGGGGAAAACTTCAATAGAAAGAGAAAACAAGGGGCTGGGTATTTAGTAGATAAACTTGAGACAGTTATAAGGAAATGTATAAAACTTGAGACCATCAGTGAATTAAGACAGACTTGTATGTGTAAACATCATACTATCTCCCTTGTGTGATAAGCTGAAGGAATAAAATAAAATCCAAAATATATAATAGATATTGTGAAATGTGAAGATATTGTTCAAAAGGAAAGAGAAAGTGGGCTGGATAAAGGAGAAAAGAAGGAAGAGAAATGGAAAATATATATATATAGTACATTAGTATATATATTAGTGTATATAGTATATATTCTATATAGTATATAGAGTATATATTGTATGCATATTGTATATCATGTAACTATAAACACAAGATAGCTAACATACTTATACTACTAATTGTCATTAGTTCATTAAAAAGAAAGTTTTGTGTCTATATTGTTTGATCAATTTTTCCTGCCTATATCTTGAAATATGAGCACCTACTTTGAAGATAACAATACACAATGTATTAATCATTATTACTCTCCTACTATCTTGTTTTGAAATTTTGTACCACTGTTTTCATTTTTTTCTTCAAAAATAAAAACTTTTTATGAAATTACCATCTTAGAAAAGCTCAGCACCTGATAGATGTCATTCCTGAATTCTACAAGTTCTTTGGAAACGATCTAATTTCAATTCTACTCAAACTCTTTAATAAAATTTATTGGGAAGCAGTACCCTCAAAGTTATTTCCAGAAACAAATATTACACCTATTCTAAAACCAGAAAAGGACACAACCTCCTCAGAAAAAAGCTAAAGGCTAAACTCTTTAATGAAGATAGATGCAAAAATCTTCAATTAGTTTCTGGCAAATACAATGAAGAAGATCATCAAAAACATTAAACAGCATGACAAAATAGGATTCATCCCAGAAATATAGGAATGCTTCAACATACACAAATGAATATATGTAATATACCACGTAAACAAAATTAAAGATGAAGAACACACGGTCCTCTCAGTAGATGCAGAAAAACACATTTGACAAAATCCAACATCCATTCATTATTAAAAAAAAAAAACCTAAAGAAAATTGGAGTTGAAGATTTTTATCTCAATCTGATCAAAGCTATACACAGCATACCAACAGTTAACATCATACTAGAACATTTACTGCAAAATCAGAAGCAAGAGAAGGATGCCCAGTGTATTCACTATTCATTATATTTCTGAAAACTTTAGTCAGAACAATTAAACCAGGGGGGGAAAATAGAGATATATGGTTAGGAAAGAAAGAAAATAGATTATCATTATTTACTGTTGACATGAGCCTCTACAGAGGACACCCCAAAAGATTCACCAAAGAATTGTAGAATTAGCAATCAAATTTTGTTATAGAAAGATACAAAATCAACATCCAGAATTTAGTAGTATTCCTGTGTATCAATTAGAAAAACTCACTGAGAGAGAAATTAAGGAAACATCACCTCTTACGATACCATTAAAACATGAAATAATTAATATTCACTTCAACCAAGAAAGTGCAATACCTGTGAAACAAAATTAGTGTTACTGTAAAAAGTGATACTGAGTATATCAGAAAATGGAAAGTCATCCCTTGTTATTGGATAGACAGAACCAGTATAGTGCAAATGGTCCTACTTCCAAAATTGTTATACAGACTTAATGCAGTCTCAATCAGAATATCAAAAGCATTCCTCACAGATCTGAGAAAACCGCCCTAAAATTCATATGAAACCAGAAGAGACTTAATATAGCAAAAGCAATTATACACAACAAGACAAGGGACAGACAACCCCAGATTTGCAGTTATACTACAAAGCTACAGCAATAGAAACCACATGGTACTAGAAAAATAACATATAGGAGAATCGATGGAACAGAATAGAAGATGCAGACATACTCCATGCACATCCAGTGCTCTTATCTTTGAGAATGGGCTCAAACACCTTCACTGGAATAAAGATAGACTCTTTAATATGAGCACTTGAAATGAATAGAAACTTCTCAGATGAAGAAGTACAAATGATGAAGCAATTAAATATATTTTAAAATTTCCACATTGTTGGTCATTTGAGAAAAGTAAATTAAAAAAACATTGAGATTCCATCTCACTCATGAAAGAATGGGTATCAATCAAGAAATCAACCTATTACAAAGGCTTGCTAGGCTGGAGGGTAAAAGGAACCCTTTGTCATTTTTGGTTGGAGTGCAAATTGGTACAACAACTATGGAAATTAGAATGGAGGTTTCTCAAAAAACTAAAACCAGAGGTTCTATGGGGCAGTTATTCCCCTTCTTGGTATCTTCACAAAAGAGTTAGAGTTGTCATACCACAGTGACACATGCATACCCATGTTTATAGCAGCACAGTTCATAATAGCTAAATAATGAAACTAGTCCATAAGCTTATTAAGAGATGAAAGACAAAGGGTGGTCCTTATATGCAACGGAGAACTACTCTGCAATAAAGAAGGATAACCTGGTGACATTTTTAAATAAATGGATGAACTTTGAGACCATAAATTTAAGTGAAATAAATCAGACACACAAATTTAAAAATCACATTCTCTCTCTTATATGTGAAACGCAGAGCAAACAAAAAGAAAAATGAAAGATAGATATAGTAATACCTTATTAAATGAATGTTTCTTTTCATGAAAAATTTGGTTTGATGTGGAGGATCACCTGGATGACTCTCCTTGAAAGAAGAACAATTATCTCCATTTTGGCTAAATCAGGCCCTATTTCCGTTCCTATTTCCAACTCTCTATAGTTTGCTAAAAGAAGTGTATAGAGAGCACTTCTTGGTCATCATTGCAGTCTGAGAAGTTTGTATTTATAATCCCATGGAAAAGTTGAAATTCCAGTGAGTTAATTCCAATCTACCACTTTCAGTGCAAGCCATGGGGAAAATAAATACAGTAAGGTATATTTGTAGTTGTGAGGAGTGAAAGGGGTTTTAAGGCCAGCTACAATGATAGCTATCCAGATCAAAGGCCTTGACCCAGGGCTGAACCTGGGTTTTATTAATTTGTGAAGAAAGGTGTGGCTTAAGGATGGAGAGACTTTATGAGTGGCAGGAAATATGTGAGTGTCATGAGCTGAACTAGGTAGGTAGTCTGAAATAACCCCTGCACACTAAAGACTCAAAGAATCCAGCTGAAGGCCTAGATCTGTTTGCAATGCCCTGAATAAATCCAACTAAAGACCTAGAGCCCATGACAATGCCCCAGTGAGTCAAATCAGGGGCCTAGAGCACACAACAATGTCTCATGCAAATCTGTTTCATGGATCTCTGCTGGGAAGGCCCAAAGATGAGCAGTGAAAGCTAAATGTCTGTGCCACTGGGAAGAAGGTTCTGCACCAGTAGATCGAGTCATCTGTTCTGGAGCCAGGAAATGATACTCAAAGTAAGGACTAGAATTCCCCAAGAAGTTCCACAGCCATCCTTAGTGGAAATGAGGTTCCAAGCTCCTCCAATGATGAGAAAAGCTAAGTTCCTATTAGGAAGGCCAGTGCAACAATCTTCTCGAGGAGATTGAACACTGCACCATCTTTCCCTCTACAGCTAGGAAGCAATGCTCAAAGCAAGGACCAGAGCTCCCCCAAAGTGAACTGTAGCCATTCTCAATGACAACAATGTTGTGAGCTCCTCCGATAATGAGAACAGTTGAGTGCATATCAGGAAAACCAAAACGACAAGCTGGTTCCAGGAGAACCAAAAGCATCTATCTCTTGCTCTTCAGTTCTCCTTTTCATGTTGTTGGCAACAGTCCTCAGGTGGGCCCCCCACACCCAGCACCATGCTGATTTAGCTCAGCTGGGTGTTACAAGTTGACCACCAGTTGTCAATCCACCACAATTCACAAACAATTGCTTTATAAACAATTAAAATATGAGAGCCCTAAAACATATTTTCAAACTGTTGTGTATCCAAATGTGAATAGAATCATGACAGTGTAATGAGTGGCAACTCAATCACTTTATGATTCAGATTCCAGACTTTACACAAAAATATTTAGAAAGAAAAAAGAGATAAGAAATTCCCTGGGAAAAAGGAGGGATCTTACAAAAATTATTAAAAGATATAGAGAAATTCAAGTAACAGAAGACAATGCATAGAAGGAAAAGGACTAGATGTACTTTGTGGCTTGTGGCTACACATGGCTCACCTCAGCTTACAATACAAAATGAATTCTGTGGACCCAGAAGACCTCAGGGAGAACCAACTGCAGTGGAATAGACAATACAATCTGTGATTGTGATCTGCTGGGAGAATTTGGAACTCTGTTTCCAGAGAGTTTCTCTATAGAAAACAGCTGGTGAGTGACTCTAGTAGAAGTGCCTACCATATCCCTGTAGAGAAGGCTTGATCAGATGCTGTCTGGGGAAAGGTTGATTGTTTCATTCTGGGGAGCAGAGTAGCCACCTGAATCCACTCCATGGCTTTCAGTGTTACAATCCCAGCTTGACTGTGTGAGAGATAGCCATGGGAGACACCTGGGGGTCAGTGAGCAAGTTTTAAAAAGATAGCCTCTAGGGACCCAGCCAAAGGACATAGGCTCACACACACAGTCAGAGGCTAGGCCTACTCTAAATTGCTACAGATTTGAAAGTTTCAGCATTGGTTCCCCTGTCCTAAAGTCTACTGGTGCCTGCATTTAACACACATCTGGAGTCTGACTGCAACCCTTATCTGACAGAATGAACAAAGATATGTCTTGACTTGGACATTGCATCAAAATGGTAGATCCTAGAAGAAAACTACACATTTAAGCTCTCAAAGAAATTTCTTTGCCCTCTTTTTTTTTCTTTTCTCACATGTGTCTCTGTTCCCTTTTTCTTTTTCACTGCATTGCTGTAATTTGGGAAATTGTCCCCAGTGCTTTTCCCTGTCATAAGTTTCTTTATCTTCTTTTCTTTCTTGTTTAAATCTGATTTTTTTTCATTACTCCTTTTAAATTTTAATCCCTTTAATTTTCCGTCTGATTTCTACTCTCCATATAATTTATTCTACTTTTTCTATCATTAGTTTCTCATGATTTTTTCAATTATATTTACTTATCTGAAAACACCACTGTAATCCATAATAATATCTTTTTCTCGCCTCCTCATATCATGTATTTTAAAGTTTAAAACTTTCCACATGCATTCCCTTTTTTCCAATACTCTATCTGTTTTAATAATTCAGTTGTAAAGCTTTGTTGACTTTTGGATAGATGGCATTATCAAATTACTGGTGAATTCATTTCTATAAATAGTGCAGATATAATTTTCATATGTTGTGCATATTAGCTGTTTGTTAGTACCGACACTGTACTGATGTTTACACTTTACTCATGAATATCTTCTCTAGGCTTGATGGCAGCATATAAATAGTACTCATGTCATGTTGTATCTAATTTCTTTCAGATGACATTACTGTAGCTGATTCGCTTGACATGATTATGTGGCATAATTGTTGCTATTAATGGATTTTCTCTACAAGCAAACACTCAGATTACATTTGTGACATTAACAATCTAAAGGTACATTTTCAGAGAACTTAGACTTGAACCAATTACACCATATTCTTCCATTCTAAATTAAACAAGGATTTTTGCAAGAATAAAGAAAATTGTTAAACCCCTAGCAAACATTTTCAAAAAATAAAGGAAAAAACTCATATTCATGGAATAAGGAATGAAAAGGAAATCACTACAGATAGTAAAGAAATTCAGAAGATCATTAATACCTAATTTGAAAATCTTTACTCTGATAGGTTAGAAAATTCAGAAGAAACAGACAGATTCCTAGATATGTATTAATTACCAAAGTTGAATCAAGAAGACACAAAAATGCTGAACAACTTAATATCAGTTAATGAGATTGAAAACGTTATTGAAAACTTTCCTACAAAGAAAAGTGCAGGCCCTAATAGATTCACAGCAGAATTTTAGAAGAAACTCAGAGAAGACTTAATACCAACACTCTTAAAATTCTTCAATGAAATTGAAAAGGAAGCAATTCTCCCTCACTCATTTCTGGAGGCAAGTATTATGCTGATACCAAAACCAGAGAAAGACCTAACCAAGAAAGAGAACTACACACCAATCTCCCTGATGAATATAGATGCAAAATATACTCAATAAAATACTAGCAAATAGAATGCAGCAAATCATCAAGAAAATCATACATTATGACCAAGTTGGATTCATTCCAGAAATGCAAGGATGGTCCAATAATTGCAAATCAATTAATGTTATACACCATATCAATGGAGCCAAACACAAAAACCATATGATCATCTCATTAGATTCAGAGAAAGCTTTCAACAAAGTCCAACATGCGTTCATGACAAAAACTCTAAAGAAAATAGG
>NW_004955525.1:3694151-3694924 GCF_000276665.1 Chinchilla lanigera | reverse complement strand
GAGTCCACCCCTGTGGCCTTTCTGGTGGTTACAGCTTCCATGGCTTCTCGCTTAGGCCTGCTTTGCTCTCTCTGGGCAGTTTTCCTTAGATGATCCACGGTCCTGGCTTTTCTAAACTTCTGAGGTCTCCAGGGCACGTTTGGCTTCACACTCACAGCCTCACATATTGCCCTCTCAGGGGCATACTGCCTGGCCTCCCAGGCCTTCTGAAATCTAGGTGGAAGCCTCTTTAACCTCAGAACTCCTGCATTCTCCATGCACTTAAAGCCAGGGCCACGTGGATGATGCCAAGGTCTGCTGCCACCTGGAGTGGTAGAGAGCTTTCCTTTCTCGTGGCCACAGGGGTCAAGTGCCTGGATCGCTGGGCACTCTGAATCCAATTCTGAGGAGCAGATTTTCTATGCTGCCGCCATTCTGGAACCTGGGGCAGCCGCCACCGCCATTCTGGAACATGGCGCTCAACAGCTTTCTCCTCAAGGCAAGGTCTTTCACCTTTGCAGTTTTGAAGCTGCAAAGGATGGAGACTTGCTGCTTCTTGTGATGCCCTTAGGCCATCTTTTTTGTTCTCTTGTTCCTTCTTAGGAATGGAGATCTCCTCAGCTCCACCTTTGCAGTCCACAGCATTACTGCAGCTTCCTTTCTGGCCAAACTCACAACATTTTAAATCATCCTGCTGGGCTCTTTGTTCTTGATTCTCAATATAAATCTGGCTAAAAGCCCCCAACAATAGCCATGCCACTGCCCCAACGTTTGACTGCCTTGATATTTCCTTT
>NW_004955525.1:3692193-3693331 GCF_000276665.1 Chinchilla lanigera | reverse complement strand
AGAGAGAAATAAAAGGAATAAGGATAGGAAAGGAAGGAGTAAAACTATTACTATTTGCAGATGACATGATACTTTACTTGGAAGACCCCAAAAACTCCACAAGAAGACTCCTTGAATTAATCAATAATTTCAGCTATGTAGCTGGATACAAAATCAGCACCCAAAAATCAATAGCATTCCTGTACACAAACAACAAACAGACTGAGAGAGAAATTAAGGAAAACATACCTTTCACAATAGCATCCAAGAAATTGAAATATTTAGGAATCCGTCTAACAAAAGAAGTAAAAGATCTATTCAATGAAAACTACAGTACTCTGAAAAAAGAGATTGAGGGGGATTTCAATAAATGGAAAAACATTCCTTGTACATGGATAGGAAGGGCTAACATTGTGAAAATGGCCATACTCCCAAAACTGCTATACAGATTCAAAGCAACTCCCATGAAATTCCCATTAGCATACCTTACAGATCTCCAGAAAGCATTGCTTAAATTCAATTGGAACCAGAAGAGACACAGATTAGCAAAAGTAATCCTGGGCAACAAAGACAAGTCAGGTGGAATCAAAATCCCTGACCAGAAATTATACTACAAATCTACTGTGATACAATCAACCTGGTACTTGTTAAAAAACAGATCAGAGGATCAATGGAACAAACTAGAAGTGGACACAATCACAAACACAGTCAGCCACCTAATCTTTGACAAAGGGGTCAAACAAACTCACTGGAAGAAAGATAGCCTCTTTAATAAATGGTGCTGGAAACGTTGGCTTGGCATCTGCAAAAGACTGAAAATAGATCCAAGCCTATCAACATGCACTAAACTCAAGTCAAAATGGATCACAGATATCAGTATTAAAACAGAAACACTTAATGTATTAGAAGAGAAAGTAGGTAAAAATCTTGAAGACATAGAAGTAGGCAGAGAGTTCATGAACAAAAACCAAACTGCATGTGAAATACTTCAAAGAATCAACAACTGGGATCTCATCCTACTGAAAAGTTTCTGCATATCTAAAGAAATTGCCAGCAGAGTAAAAAGAAAACCCACAAAGTGGGAAAAAATTTTAGCTGATTGTCCCTCAACAAAGGGCTTTTATCTAGAACATATAAAGAATTAAAAAACATCAGCCCC
>NW_004955525.1:3685060-3691518 GCF_000276665.1 Chinchilla lanigera | reverse complement strand
AAATGTTCAAAAGTAAAGAGCAACTGGGGTGAGGGAAAAGAGAAAAGAAGGGGAAATTATGTATGTATGTATATACAGGATAGCTAACATAGTTGTACTACTGACTTCTTTCACTTTACTGAAAAGAACAGTTAATGATTAATTATTTTGTCAATCTTCCATGTCTCTATTTGTTTCCTGAGAAAGCAATTTAAAGATATCAATACACAATACAACAATCATTGTTAATTTCCTATCACTTTGTCTGTAACTCTGTATTGTTTGTATTGTTCTTATGTTATTTTGTAAATGAATGTTTGTTAATATGTTTTCCTTCTTTTATTTTTAAAATGAATTTAAAAAATTAAACAAGGAGGTCAAATCTTGGAACTGAGTTACTAATGTTGAATCAAGATATAAATATTCTGAATAACACAATATCAATTAATAAAGTTGAAAAAGTGATTAAAAACTTACCAAAAAAGAAAAGCCCAGGTACTGATGGATTCACAGCTGAATTCTACAAGAAATTCAGAGAGGATTTAGTTCCAACCCTCCTCAAACTCTTCAATGAAATTGAAAAGGAAGCAATTCTTCCTAACTCATTTCTGGAGGCAAGTATTATACTAATACCAAAAGCAGAGAAAGACCCAGTCAAGAAAGAGAACTACAGACCAATCTCCCTAATAAACATAGATTCAAAGATACTCAATCAAATACTGGCAAACAGATTTCAGCAAATCATCAAGAAGATTATACACCATGATCAAGTGGGATTCATCCCACAGATTCAGGGATGGTTCAATATATGCAAATCAATAAATGTAATACACCATATCAGCAGAGCCAGAGACAAAACCTAAGTGATCTTCTCAATAGATGCAGAAAAACTTTTGACAAAGTCAAACACTCATTTATGATAAAAGAAAAACCCTACAGAAAATAAGAATAGATAATCTTTACCTCAATCTGATTAAAGCCATCTGTTATAAAACAACAGCCAACATCACACTAAATGGACAAAAACCAAAAACTTTCACTTTAGCATCAAGAACAAGACAAGGATGTCCACTGTCACCACTCCTCTTCAACACAGTTCTGGAAACATTAGTCAGAGCAATTATACAAAAGAGAGAAATAAAAGGAACAAGGATAAGAAAGGAAGAAGTGAAATTATCATTATTCAAAAATGACATGATACTCTACATAGAAGACCCCAAAATCTCAACCAACAGACTCCTAGAATTAATAAGCAAATTCAATAGTAGAGCTGGATACAATGTCAGCACTGAAAAATCAATAGCATTCTTATACACAAACAACAAACACAGTGACAGAGAAATTAGGGAAAATATACCTTTCACAATAACATCCAGAAAATTGAAATAGTTAGGAATCAATCTAACAAAAGAAGGGAAGATCTTTACAGTGAAATCTACACTACTCTGAAAAAGAGATCAAAGATGATGTTATGGCTTGGGGGTTATTTTGCAAGGTGAAACAGTACAATAGAGGACATATATTTTATAAGATTATTTGCAATAGTCACCCAAAGAATGATATACAAAAGAGTACAGAAAATCTGTCCAACATTATAGAGCAGGACTCTAGCTGAGGGCCTGGATCCACAAAAATGTCCTCCATGAGTCCAGCCAAAGGCCCAGAGCTCATAACAGTGCCTCCCACAAGTTCAACTGGAGGCCCAGAACCCATAGCAATATCTCATGCAGGCCCAGATCCACAAAGGCCCAAAGGTCAGTGGTGGAATCTAGAAAGTCTGTGCCAGCAGGATGAAGGATCTGTGCTAGCAGGCTGAGGGATCTGCACTGGAGCCAGGAAACGATGCTCAGAAGAACCAGAGCTCCCCCGAAAGTTTCCATAGCCATTTTCAGCAACAGTGAGGTCCCAAGTTCCCCCAATGATTGAGATGCCTGAGTTCCCATCAGGCACGACAATGCAGCAAGCTTCTCCAGGAAACCGGCAGTGCGCCATCTTCCCCACCGGACCCAGGAAGCAATGCTCAAAGTAAGGACCAGAGCTCACCCAAAGTGAACTGAAGCTATTCTCAGTACCAACAAGGTCCCAAGCTCCTAGGAGGATGAAAACGACCAAATTCATCAGGAAAGTCAGCATGACAAGCTCCTCCAACAGAACCAACAGCTCCTTACAGCTTCCACCAGCTCCCAACAGCCTTTCTCTGCTCCCAACAGCCTCACCTCTTCCTCTCCAGTTCTTCCTCTTATGCTCCTAGCAACAATCTCCAGGTGGGCCTCCCAAACCCAGCACCATGCTTACTCAGTTCAGCTGGAGGTTGTAAGTTGACTGCCAGATGTCAATCCACTACATAGAATTTCAGAAAATGGAAAAACACTCCTTGCTCATGGACAGGAAGAAACAATATTAGGAAAATGGCCATACTCCCAAAATTGCTATACAGATTCAGTGCATTCCCAAACAAAATACTATTGGTATACCTCAAAGATGTACAGAAAACATTCCTAAAATTCATCTGGAAGCAGAAAAGACTCAGAATAGCAAAAGCAATCATGGGCAACAAAGGCAAGGCAGGTGTCATCACAATCCCTGACTTGCAATTATACTACAAAGCTAATGTTATAAAATCAGAATGGTATTGGCAAAAACACAAACCTGAGGATCAATGGAACAGATTGGAAGATGGAACAACAACCACTAACACACTCAGCCACCTTATTTTTGAAAAAGGTCCCAAACAAGTTCATTGGAAGAAAGTTAGCCTCTTTAATAAATGGTAATGGAAAAACTGGCTTGCCACATGCCGAAAACTGAACCTAGATCCATGTCTATCACCAAGCACGAAACTAAAGTCAAAATGGATTAAAGATATAAATAATAAAACAGAAAAACTAAATCTACTGGAAGACAAATTGGGTAAAAATATTGAAGACATAGGGGTAAGCAGAGACTTCATAAATAAAAAATAAACTGCAAGGGAAATACTTCAAAGAATCAACAACTGGGATCTCATCTTATTGACAAGCTTTTTCACGTTTAAAGAAATTACATACGGAGTAAAAAGAAAATCTACAAATTGCAGAAAAATTTAGCCAACTCTCTTGGGCAAATGACTTGTATCTAGAACATATAACGAATTTTTTTAAAAATCAGGCCTGCCAAATTCAAAGACCCAATACAAAAACGTACATCTGAGATGAATACACAGTTCTCAGAAAAAAAATACAAATGGCAAATAAATACATGAAAAAATGTTCTACATCATTAGTCATTTCAGAAATGCAAATTAAGACAACACTGAGATAACATCTCACCCCAGAAAGAATGGTAATCATCAAGAAATCAACCAATAACAAATGCTAGAGGGGCTGTGGGGAAAAATGAACCTTCTCCACTGTTAGTTGGAGTGCAGACTGGTGCAACCACTTTGGCATTCAGTCCTGAGATTCCTCAGTAAACTAGGATTAGAGGTTCCATTCAACCCAGCTATTTCCCTTTTGAATATTTTTCCAGAACTAAAAACATCATACCATAGAGATATATGTGCACCCATGTTTATAGCAGTGTAATTTGTAATAGCTAAATCATGGATGCAACCCAAATGCCCATCACCTGAGGAGTGGATAAAACAGTTGTGGCTTTTTTCTATAATGGAATATTACTCAGCTAAAAAGAAAGATAAACTCAAGGCTTTTATAGGTAAAATGGATGCATCTAGAGAACATACTCATAAGTGAAATAAATCAGACTCACGTATGTAATCATCATATTGTCTCCCTAGTGTAAGAACCTGGGAGCGTAAATAAAATCTAAAAGATACAATAGATATTGTGAAAGAGAGGGAAACTGCTCAAAACAAAAGAGCAGCTGGGATGAGGGAAAAGAGAAAAGAAAGAAAGATGGGAAAACATTAATATATGCACTAGATAATCAAGATAACTGTACTACTAATTTCTCTTATGCTATTGAAAGGAACAATTAACATGTAATTGTTTGATCAGTCTTACAGGACTATATTTATCTGAGTAACCAATTTGAATATATCAATATGTACTGCAACAACCATTGTTAATTTCCTATCACCCTGTCTGAAATTCTGTATTGCCTTTATTGTTTAGTGTTGTTTTATTTATGTCTGTGTTTCTATTAATATGTTTTGGCTCTTTTATCTTTAAATAAAAAAAATGCAATCAACCTAAGATATATACCACTAATATAGTAATGTATATAAGGATCTACAGCTAACAAAAACTGAATGAGTGAGTAATCCTGCATAAGAATATTGAATATTATGTAGTGATAAAATATTTAAGATTGTAATACAATAATCCCTTGGTATGGGAGATTGATTTCGGGACACATACAGATACCAACATATGCAAATGCTGAAGTCTTTTATGCAAAATAGTGTACCATTTATATACAAATTATGAACATCCTACTGTACAAGTCATCTCATAACAACTACTACTTTGCAAATAGTTGATACATTGTATCACTTAGGGAATAATGACTAAAAAGTAGATATATTCTGTACAAATTAAATTTTTTCCAAACACTTTTCATGTGGAATTCATTGAATTCATAAATGTAGAACACATTAATATGAACAATATTGTTCAACATTTAATGAAAAGTATTACATCATTGTGATAGAGATTATTATAATTTTATACTTGTATATAAGTATTGCCATAAGCATTACTAAAACAATCTTATTTGGAAATATCAATTAATCTGGAAAATCTAGTTGTTTTATCTTATGAGTTTGTTTTTTTTTGTTTCAAAAATCCAGGTCTAGAATCACACTAAAGATTCAAATCTCAGCTTCTCATATTTCTTGGCACATGACATGAACTAAAACAAAAAAGTGAACAATATTATATCTGTAGATGAATAAACATTTCTGTAAAATTTGATATAGTTTTGTAATATAAACAGACTGTGCCTTTTTCTTTGTTTTTAAATTTGTCTATTTTAAAAATATAAACCAGTTCACCTCTAATTTTTTAATCCAGCACAGTTAGCAGTTTAAGTGAAATAAATATCTTTATAAAGTTAAAAAACTTTTATTCATTAGATTGAAAATTTAGGCATTATGGGAAATATTATTCATAATCTCCTAATCGAGGAAAATTTTACAATCTGCCTGTACCATGGTAGAGAAAAATTAGAATAAATAAACACTAGTGTAGGTTCCATTATAGTTATTCACCGTGGTCAGGTACATTGCTAGTGAAGTACTCATATCTGATCATAAAGTTGGCCTATCTAAAAATTATAAAGTTTATAAATATCAAAGATTGACAACAGAGTTCTCATTAGTCTGTGCTCGACCCACACCACCACGATTCCCAGCTGAAACACGCGGAAAGACCAAGGTATTTCCCATCTAATCCCTGAGGGTAGAACACGCGAACAAGGACCCCATGGAAACTACAGACTGAGTCGCTGCAGCGACAGAGAGGAGGTCCAGACTGAGAGGCCCCGGGGACTTCTCTGGCTGGAGGCTGGGCAAGCAGGCTCTCGGAGCAGGGCGAGCAGACTCTCTGAGCCCCGAGCACCCTGCACTGAGACAGCAACTACTCCGGGAGCTGCAGGGCTCATGGGTTTGAGTCTGTGCTGGATCCACACCACCACTATTACCAGGTGAAATTCATGCAGAGACCCAGGTATTTCCCATCTAATCACTGAGGGCAGAGCCCATGAACAAGGACCCCACAGACATTACACACTGAGTCGCTGCGGTGGCAGGGAGAAAGAACGGACTGAGAGGCCCTGGGGACTTCTCTGGCTGGAGGCTGGGTGAGCAGGCTCTCTGAGCCCTGCTCGCCCTGAGTCAAGAGAGCAAGTACTGTGGGACCTGCAGGGCCCGTGGGTTAGAGTCTGTGCTTTGCCATTGCCCAGACCCTCTAGTGAGTCGAAGGGTGGGGAAATCTGTGACTGATAGCCATCTGGGCTGGATCTAGTTCCTGTATGAGTCCTGAACTACCTGGAGACATAGATTCAGGTGGTTCACCAACTGTACATGCTGCAGTTTGGGTCTAAATTATGCCTGCACCCTAAACTGCCTGGAGACATAGGACACTGGACCGGGATTGTTGCACCAGTGCAACCTGAGTCAGGTCGTGCAAGTGCACTGAACTGTAAAGAGATGCTGGATCAGAAGGTTGGCCATCAACTGACACAAGTGCCCATGTCTGAGAATGGGGATAACCAAATACAAATCAAAAACTGCCGGATATCCCGAGACTAAGTAGCGCTACTCAGAGGTCACCCAGTGGAAAACCTGAACAACAGGAAACAAAAGAACACTAGTGGTGTTAGCTGAAAAGCTACTGAAGAGGGAAACTGAGCTTTCTGCAATTGATAGCAAACATGTCAAAACGAAAGACTAAAACACAATCCCAGAACTCCACCCCAATCAGAACAAGTCCAGGAGACATCAACATAGGAGAACTTGGTAATCACTTGCCTGAAATAGC
>NW_004955525.1:3668925-3680554 GCF_000276665.1 Chinchilla lanigera | reverse complement strand
CATGGAGAAATAGGAACCCTTCTCCACTGCTGGTGGGAATGCAGACTGGTGAAACCACTGTGGAAATCAGTTTGGAGATTCCTCAGCAAACTGGGTCTAGAGGTCCCATTCAACCCAGCTATCCCCCTGCTGGGTATTTTCCCAGAAGATCTAAGAACACCATATCACAGTGATATAAGTGCACCTATCTTCATAGCAGCACAATTTGTAATTGCTAAAATGTGGACGCAACCCAAATGTCCATCCACTGAGGATTGGATAAGAAAATTGTGGTACTTTTATATAATGGAACATTACTCAGTTGTAAAGAAAAGTAAACTCGAGGCTTTTATAGGCAAATGGTCACAACTGGAGAACATACTCATAAGTGAAATAAATCAAACATTCATGTGCAAACACCACATTGTTTCACTAGTGTAAAACCTGAAGGAGTTAATTTAAGCTAGGAGATATAGACATTGTGAATTGATAAGAAAGCACTCAAAGGTAAAGGGCAACTGGGATGTGGGAAAATAGAAGGGATAGAAGGAGAAATTTTGTATGTAGGTATATGCAGGATAGTGAACATGGGTGTTGTACTGTCTTGTATTTCTATGGTGAAAGAACCTGTCAGTGAATCCTTGGTTGATCAGCATTGTATGTCTATATCTGTTTTCATGAGAATCCACTTTGAAGATATCAATATGTAATACAACAAGCATTGTTAATTCCCTACCACTTTGTTTGTAACTCCGTACTGTCTGTACTGTTCCTTTGCTCTTTTGTAAAATGTTGTCTATCTGTTAATGTTTTCCTTTTATTTTTAAAATTAAGAAAAAGATTGACAACAAAGACAGAGATATTATTTTTTATTTCATTTTAACATTCTAATCAATTTCAAAGGACTTATACTATATCTTCTTTATATCTTTAACAACATTTGCAATAGTTGCTAGATTTCACATTAGTATTGAAACATTCATCTAAATGTATTGCTTTAACTTTATTATGACTTTGATATGCCATCCTCAGTGTTATAAAATTGAATGATGTAGGCTTTCTGAAGAATAGTAGCCATTATGTTATCGTTCTCATATATTTTACTAAATTCTATAATTTTGTTCAATCTTTTGTGAAAATGAACTATTGTATTATTTTTGGAAGACATTTATCCTGATTATTTTTAAGACATTGAATACGTTTTGTATTTGTATCCTTAAACAAATTTAAATTTTCAATATGACTAGTTTTAATTTAACTTAAACTTCAAGATGTATAAAATAATGTTTTTACTTGAAATTGATTAGGTAGATTGGGCGCAATCATTTGCTGGACAACTTGCTTAGAATTAAAAAAAGAATACCAAAACCATTTATTTGCCACCACTTCCTCTTCCATCCTTCTTCTTCCTGTTTTCCTTCTCTCATTTCTCCTTTTTTCCTTCTTCCCTCCATTTCAGTGCTTCTTCTTTCTCCCCACACCTCATCAATCCTACCATTTCCACATTCTTCTCAAAGAAACACAGGTCCACAATTTTTAAATGCTTTGACTAATGCCTATATCTCAATGCATATTTCACAACCCTAGAACTAGTTCAGTTCCTGGCACATAATCAGATTTTCATATATGATTAAAGAATGAATCAAAGAATTTAAGTCTATATTTCATATATCATGTATGCCTTAAGTAGAACAGAATAGTTCTAGTTCTTACTCTACTGACATATTATTGTAAGAATATGAAGCCATCATAGAGGATCCATATGCATTGAAAATATTGAACTAGATTAAGTTAATACCTATAATTAATTCACTACTACTGAGTAAGGGCTCCTAATAATGGAAAAGAAATTAATGTCACATTAGAGTCATTAAACCCAATCACAAGAAACTATAACCTCATGTCTCACAATTAACTTATATTTATAGAGGGCATTTGGAGAGGTAGCTCAGTGATAGTGTGCTTGCTTATCATGTTCATGGTCCTAAGTTAGATCCTCAGTACAGAAAAAATAATAAAATGAGTCCCTATAAATTCCATAATATAAGTAACATAAATTATGATTACCCATACATTATATATTACTGAATCGTACTCTTATCTGTTGTTTCCATTGTTTTTTACTTGTAGCAATCATTTTTGCAGACCCAATTTAGTAGAGTTATTTCATAATATATATCATTTTAATGTCAGCTGTTGAGGTATATTTTCATTTTTCTTTTTTAACCACTATCTTCCACACAGTGAATTTCATGCAAATGCATACAAACTAAATTCAATAAATGAACACATAGATGCAAATTTCTGAATGATTAGTCTTATTAACACAGCAATTATTTATGTAAGTTTGCATATGTGTTTCTATGCATGCTTTTAAGTGTATATTCATTTATCAAAAAGACTGAGGTGAAAGGTAAAATAAGAAAAATGATTCAATGTAGCCTTTATTCCTAAATGGAATGTGAATTGAGTTATTGTAGAGATAAGCAGCAGTATGACTAATGTATTTACAGAGTAAGGTGAACTGATGACCCTTATTCACTGTCATTAGCCAAGTGCCATCACCATCAAGAGACTTTAAGATTCAACTAATTAAAACACAAATGCCCTGGTTTAGAACACTTTAGGGTGTAGAAGGCCACCGCTTTGCACTTCCCCAGACCCAAGCCTGATTGTGCTTACTTGTGAGCAGTGCAGGCTATACAGTAGTGACTTCCAGTGGGTCTGGCTGAGGCCACATATGTATCTTCATGAAAGCAGGTGGCTGGTGTCAGATAAGCATTCATCCCCAATGGGCATGGTTGAGCTCAGATAGACAAGCTTTGATATCACGGAGCTAATATACAAGATAACATCTCCCTCCTGCATGACTCCAAAGGAAAATTCCTTCCCAGATCTTGCTACAAAGTAGGTTACTCAATACCCATAACCTAAATCTGGCTGTTCCATTAATTTTGGAAGACTACTTTGTTCTCTCTGTAAAAGACTTGCTTGCATAGCCACCTGTCTAGGGCATCTAATTGCAAATTTCCCCAACATGAGTGTGATTGATAAATACTAAGGGTCTGGCTGCATCATGGATTTTGTTTCTCAAGAAAAACTGGACATCCTGGATCTGCATTATCTTACAATCTGTCATGATGTCTCTTATTCTTTTATTTGGAGTGCACCAAAACATCTGGCAGGAGATTGGGGCCCACTGCAGGGGTTTTTAATAATAGGGAACTCATTTTGAATTTGAAGATACATTTCAGTAGTTTCTTGGTTAATTTGTTGAAAACAATTTATATTCTTTCTATTTTATGTTTTAGAAGATTAGTAGCTGAGTGAAAATATACTCAGTAAAATATACTCAGATTTGATACTACACTTTAAAAATAAAGTTCTAATTTTCATTATAATGTTAAATTTTTAAAATTCTATTATTAACTATTTTATGTTTTCAAAGATTTGTTTGTTCAGAGAATCTCATTTGTTTTCTCCTTTTGTACCTACTCTTTCCTTAGTGCTACAGCAGACTATGATTGTATATAACTTAATTTGTGACAAAATGATTTTAAAGTTTAGTGAACTAAAAGATACAAAATTAGACAATAAAATATAAGAAATTTAATTAAATAAAATTTAACACTAGTTTTTTATTTGGCATGTCAAATCTATAAAATTTGTAGGCAATTAGGTTGAAACTTCAATATTTTGAATGATTTATAATGTGATAAGCTGTGCAATAACCATTCATATAGCCACATATCTGCTAATAGGTATGCCAAGTATCAAATTACCAAGTAAAAGTTATTTTTTACAGTAGTATAAATATTATCCAAGTAGCCTGGGTATTGACAAGCTGCTATTATCATCACAGTAGTTATTAGATTTTTAAATATCAAAAAGTTAAATATTCAGTCTTAAAGATAGAATGGGTAGAAATGTACATTTAAACCCAAATTGTTAAAACATACTGAAGACAAGTATTAGAAATGAAAATCAGAAGTTTAAAGTAGTTAAAATACTGAAAACAGTACTTCAATTAATTCACTTTAAAATATGGATAAATGAGAAACTATAGCTAACAAATTCTGAATATTGAATTCTAACATAAGAAGTTATATACTACTCCTTCAAAAACATAAAAATTAGGAAACAGTACACAAATATTAGTAATCCAATAGACCAAAGACCAAGAGGAATAGTATATTTAAAATTTCATTATAGATGCTTTTTTATACTTATATAGGTGGAATCATCACTTTCAATGATAGCAGATATATTTTTAAGTTTTGTTAAGACAACTGTAATTTTACAATTTCATAGTTACATTTGTCATGCCTGCTTTGAGTTTAAATACACTGTTTCAAACAAATGCTAAACCTGCATTATTGTGGCCTTAAAACTCTTGTGTATACATATTTGACCATGCCAAGTCAAATTTGGTGTTACTTATACACTTTTAAAAATTATTTTATAGCTCATTATGTGGATTGCACATTGAGACTATATAGTTACAATCCATTTAATGAAGTTCTGAAAACCAAAAGCCCATAAAATCTGAAGCATAAAAATTTCTTGCAGCTACATCTAATTTTTTTGCTATCTAGTATTATATGTACCTTTTCACTCTTAAATCCCCAAGAAAGGCAAATTCATTTATACTATTTGTAACGCTTATGACAAAGCTGTGGTTTTAAAAACTGTACATTGTTTGTGCATATAATAAGCAAATGTAACCTCTCCTGGACTCCTAAAATGGATTTGTTTTCATCTATGAAGGTCCCAAAGAGGCTATACACTTATAATTGGTTCTTCACCACCATAGTTGGAAGAAATCTTCTTTCACACATTATGTTGAGGTCTGAGTTTCAAGATGTGAATAATAAAGAACTGCAAATTAAAATTTCTGAAACCTTTTTCTTTGAAATTTTAAATTCATAGACATATAAAAATGTCATAATTGGTAAAACAGAAATTTCATTTGAATATCATCAAATTTAGAGATTGAAGAGAACCTTGGCAACATTTAATCTATCTGCTAGATTATAGAGCCAGCATGAGACCCCAGGTCTGTTGTTTCTTATTTTAGTGTTTTCCATTCTGCCTAATACTACCTTGACACCTGCCAGGTGATTTATTTGTAGGATCAAAGTCTCAAAGAAATCTAATCTGATTTAATTGGCTGAAATAAATATTTTATATCTCAAATTAGAAGAAAAGAACAACATGATATCATTTCTAAAATAGTCATTCTTTCCAAATTTCTTACCATATATAATTCAGTCTTTTGAGCTTACATTTTAAGAAACATTCCTTTTTAACTATGCCTTTCATCAGTCTTTCATTCTGACTCATAATCATCTCCCTGGGATGCTTTCTAGAATGTAAGTGTAATGTTTTCCAAATCTGCTAATTGAGTAAAAAGAATTTTCTGTGTTCTGAAAAAAAAAATTATTTTATTTCTGCTGAATTACAAACACTCACTTTATTGTCATTTATTGGCAAATCATTTAAAATGAAAACTATATAAAACAATGTATTCTAAATGTAGAAAACTAGAAAACCAATATATCAAACTGAAACAAAATTGTGTGCTATATTTTCCTAATTTTTTTAACTTAGACAAAAGAAAGTTTGTAATTCCAATATTCTTGGAGGCCAAGGCAGGAGGATAATAAGTTTAAGCCTCACCTGGGTAACATAGCAATTTATGAAGCATCTGATCTCAAATAAAAGGATAAAAACACAGCTGGACATGTTGCTCAGGGTAAAGGCTCTGTGTTCATTCCACATGTACCACAAAACAACAGATTGTTATACTATATATGAGTTTCTTTCCTTTCTACTTCAGGATATATGGGTTAATTTATGTCCAGGAAGATATTCAGAGAGCTGGGCATTTGGCCCTTGCCTATAATCTCAGCATTGTAGAAGGCTGTGCAGGAAGGTGGCAAATTAGAGCTCAACCTAAATAAATTTATGACTTAGTTGTGACAATTTTGCAGTGACAATGTCTAAATAATGTTAGTCAGGTAAGAAATTGTCTATTCTTTCTCAAAGTAACTTTTAAAATTGAATAGACTTGTCAAGTGATGCATTTTCAAAGCAGATATTAAATTTGAAGTGGTTCTGAATGGTCTTTTTTCTCTACATCTAATCTCCTATGCCACAACCCCACAAATCAATGCATGCTTCTTAAAAGAGCATAATACATGATTATTTACCAAAAGTTTTCTTTTTATAAAGTAAAAGAAAGTGAAGTGATCCAAATAGTGAAGGTGTAGCAAACTGGATTCCATCTGCAGAAAATATTCTACCTAGAGTGAAAGCAAACTGGGCATTATGGCACACACACATAATTACAGCATACTCAGAGGTTGAAGTGAGAGGAATATATGTCTAAGCCTACCTCGGGCAACTTACTTACTTATTGAGATCCTGTCTCAAGATAGTAAGAGTAGTAGGATTGTAGTTCAATCTGAAGGTCCTCAGTTTAATCCCCAGTACCGCAGAGAAAAAATCAACCAATAAATAGATTGAATACATATGAGAAAGTCAACTAACAACATATGATATAAAGAACATGACATTCTTTGCCTTCTTTTAATAGTTCACATAAATATGGTTAGTAGGTAGAATAAAGTGTCCAGGTATGGTTGGACATCCACTGATTTGTTAGTAAAATAACAACATGGATCTTAGAAAAGCAGTAATATCCTCTGTGAGAAAAATCTTTATACTGGAGAGTCCTAACAACCCAATATATACTGAACACATTCCTTTAAAGTATTCAATGTAAGGGCTGGAGATGTAGCTCAGTGGTAAAGTGCTTGCCTAGCATGTGCATGAAAATGGATTCAGTCCTGAGTACTACTGACAAAAAATTATATTTATACACACATATACATATATAAATTTATGCAAGTTGTCAGGTAAAGAAGTATTAAGATATGTTATGTATACGTAGCTACTCCACACAAGGAGTATAAACATTATGTAGTGAAATTATGTACAAAAATAGAAGAGAATCAAAAGATAGATGGAGAATGGAGGGGAGAGAGTGGGAAGGAAAAGTGGGTGAAAAAAGCATTAAGATGTGTTTTGCTCATGTACCTATGTACTGACTCCCCATGAGGAATATAAACATTATATACTACAGACATGTAAGAAAAAAGAAAATGATCTGAAATAATAAGGAAACCATTGAATAAAAAGAATTATATAGTAAATATTATATCTCAGAAGGTAATGACACATAACAAGTTCTACATATAAAAATTTATTTTAATCCTGTTATACTTCAAAGAATATACCACATATGTATTGATCATATTTAAACCTACATAAACTTCTTGAAAATAGCCAGTTGAGTAATGATTTCAGAGTAAAAATCAAGGAATCACCATTTACAATCTTTAGATGAGACTATAAATTTTGCTTCCTGCACATTTTATAAAGTGTAAAGAAGTATTCATATCTCTCATCAGTCCACAGAGATTTATCTTTTTGCACAACTAATTTGCATTGCCATCTATTTCTTAATTATTTTAATCCCCCTGCCTTTAACTAAATCCTCCTAATAACTCAGTTCTTATTCTAATTTTAGCTGACTCTCTGTTACTGTGATTATTGTCCTTCAGTGTTTCCTATCCAACATTTTCATTTATCTACCAGTCCTACCACACACATACAAGAAGAATAAAAATGTTTTTCAGCTCTTTTGTGTTTACATATGTAAAATTAGTGTATTTAATATACTATTATCTTGAATTAAAGAGTACCACAAAGCAACATTATATCAGCTCCTCATTCAATAGCAACAGAATATGGAAAATAATGACTATTATGGGTATATCTCAGATGAAAATTTCTGAATTCAGTGGTATCTTCATTCAAATTTGAGACGAGATATAATCTAGCCTCATAAAGTTATCATAGAATATTTTAATTCTTACTAAATGGAGACATCATGGATAAAATCTAATTTGGTTGTATTTTCCAGGTATTACATAAACACTGAGAACATGTGTTGCATTTTTTGAAGATCTTATGTCATTCAATCACATAGGTGTATTTTCCAATGAATAGGGTAAACGTCATGAGCAGTGAACAAATTCTTGTTCATTGCTTGGTTTTTCTGTGACAATATTTCCTAGACTGGTTTATGAACTATATTTTACATCATAATAAAATAATTGCATTTCTTTAATAAAATTTATCAGCCAATCAATCCATTTTAAGTGAAATTTTATATTTTATGTAGAGTTTTACTAAAGAAAATGTTTTGAATATCAAAAAATTTAAATTAAAAGTGGGAAATAGTATGTTAATTTTTTTAAAATTTGGCTATACATTACAAAGATCTAAGAAGTTTTAAAAAGATTGGTGGGGAATACAAAAGGCCATTGGGCTGGGCATGGTGGCGCATGCTTGTAACCCCAGCACTCGGGAGGCTGAGGCAGGAAGATCCCTGCGAGTTCGAGACAAGCCTGGGCTACAAAGTGAGCTCCAGCCCAATCTGAACTGCATAGTGAGACCCTGTGTCAAAAAGACAAAAAAAAAAAAAAAGCCATTGGAAGTTTCTAAATGTCACTAGTTGATGCCAATATGCAACTATATTTAAGAAGCACTACCAAAATTCTCTCCACACATGAGATTTACTTTAGTTATGGGAGAAACATTTCACCTAATTATCTGTTATCAGCTTGCTTCACACAACTCAAGAAAGTAAAAAAGCTTTGCTCTCAATGGGCTTTTCTTTTGTAAGACTAACTGCATTTCTTTCTGCCATGAATTGTGATTGTTTTTCTATTAGAGGTAGCTTCTTTGCTAATATATTTAATGGGATTTCTTGTTTTCTGCTAGTCACTGCAATTTTTGTTAATCTGAGGCATAATATTTAAATCAACATAACATATAGCCAACTTTAAAGATACATCATATACATGTATCCAATCATTCAAATAATTGATGCACAACAAATATTTCCAGCAAGTTCTGGAGTAATGCAACAAATAATTTCCTGCAATTTCCATTACTAAAAAATATGAAAGGTATCTCAGCGATACTTCCTTTAATGTTAGAGATGTAGAGCATTGCATTCACACTTACTTACTATGAAAAATAATGAAGAAAAAGCAGCTCTTAAATCAATGTTTAAAGTATATTTGGCAACAAAAGTTTTCTTCCATGAATGATAAAAGAAATTGATAAAGGCAATCTGATTAGTACTTTAGACCAAGAGAAGTCTGGTTTATTGGAAATGGGGATACCATTTGATCAATAATAACTGTAAAAAATGAAGTAGCTTTTTTGACTGACTTAAACTTAAAAGAAATCAAAATATGTATGCTCCAATCATGAGCATAAACAAGATAAGCAATTGGGACTGGGGAAAACCAAACCATTAACTGTGCCTAGAGGACATGTGCAGAACACAGAGCTCAAAATGATTGCAGGGGTCCCAACTACTGCACACAGAACCAATCATTTGAATTTGATGCTGTTTGCAGGACCAATCAAAAAACTCTCCTTTCATGTTCATCTGGAGGGAAGCAAATTTAGTTTTTCAATAGGAAAATCTAAACATGGCACCAGACCAGTGAGTGTTTTATAGGAAAACTGGCCTGGTACCTCATTTGCATAAGGGAAAAGCCAATCTAGGAAGTTTGTATAGAAAGATGCCTTTTCCTTATCCTCAGTCTCTGAGCCCATACAGTTTACCTCCTTTCTGCCTTCAATAAATGTATACTTCTGCTGTGTTTTCTGTGTATCTTATTTAATACTTTGTTCAGGCCACCTACATCCTCGAAAGAATCCTCAGAGGACACAACATCTGATAACAGTTGATATTTTACACAAAGGTTACTGTATTTATGGAAACCCTTATCTCTAACTGAGCAAGCCTTACCAAGGATCTAAGTACATATAAATCCTACTTAATTTTATCCAAGAATATTCTATAGTAAGTTATTATAGTGAATTTGGCTAAATGGAGTAGACTAGATTTTCTCTAAACACATTTGTTTTCTTTACTCTGCAATGAAATGCGTGAAGTCAAAGTACCCATTTCCTTACTTCAGATATATTCATCAGCGAACACTGGGTCTGACCCATAGGAAACTGTGATGTATCTTTGTTAAATAAATGACAACAATTGGAGCAACTCAGTGAGATTAGGCTAGGCAGATCCAGGCATAGGTGCACACATACCTGTAGCAGGAGGAGTAACTGAGGGAGATTAGGACAGTTGGATGTTATAATCACTTTTCTCCCTTGTATGATTACACCATGATTGTATAGGGGTCATAATCATCACCAAACTCCAGTACCAAAGAACTAGGTGCTGAATCAAATGGTAAATTTTCTTCCTTAAGAAATTGGGAAGGCAGGTTCTTGGGATAGACATAAATAACTACCTGTATCTAGAAGACATCCCTGAAGAACAGGTATCTCCTAGGGACATATCAATACTACTGATAAAGCTATCTACCACAAGAAAGCAGCAAGTATTAAGATAGAAAACAGAATAAAAGAAAAGAAAATGACAAGGTGCAGAAGTAAAATGCAACCCCAGAACCGCAGCCCACATAGGACAATAAAACAGAGGAAATTGAAAGTCAAGCATTGGAACTTTCTGAAATGATAGCAGAGAAGTGAAAAAACAAATGGAAAAGGCTATAGAACAAATAAGCACTTAGGTATAAAAAATTATGCTCAAAATGAAAGATGTTACAGTAGGCAAAGATAAAAGAAAAGCTTAGAAAAATGATGTAAACCAAAAATGCCCAACATAGGAAGCAAGTGGAACCCATGAAACTGATCCATACAGCAATCCGAGAGATCCAAACCCCATTGAAAGTATATAGAATACCGCGCCCAGGCAGCAAGTTCTCTGGGAGTGGCAGGGCTCCTGGGTCCGAGTTTGGTTGGATGCATACCACCACGGTTCCCAGCTGAAACATGCCCACAGAGCCAGGTACTTCCCATCTAATCCCTGAGGGCAGAAAGGGTGAACAAGGACCCCTCAGACATTACAGACTGAGTCGCTGTGGCAGCAGAGAGGAGATCAGGACTGAACGGCCAAGGGACTTCTCCGACTGGGAGCTGGGCGAGCAGGCTCTCTGAGCCAGGCAAGCAGACTCTCTGAGCCCCAAGCACCCTGCGCCAAAAGAGCAAGTACTCCAGGAGCTGCAGGGCCAGGGGATTCGAGTCTGTGCTTTGCCTTTGCTCAGACCCTCCAGCGAGGCGATGGCTGGGGAAGTCTGTGACTGCTACCCATCTGGGCTGAATCTGGTTCCTGTATGAGTCCTGAACTGAGTGGAGACATTGATTCAGGTGATTCACAAACTGTAGACCCTGCAGTTTGTGTCCGAATCATGCTTGTACCCTAAAGGGCCTGGAGACATAGGTCCACTGGAGCGGGATTGTCGCACCAGTGCAACCTGAGTCAGGTCGTGCTCATGCACTGAACTGCAAGGGGACGCTGGACCAGAAGGTGACACAAGTGCCTGCCCCAAAAAACAGGGATAACTACATACAAATCAAAAGCGGCCTGAAAAACCAAGGCTAAGAAGAGCTACTCAGAGGTCACCCAGAGGCAAACCTGAACAACAGGAAAAACAGGAACACTAGTGGCCTTGGATGTGCAGCTACTGAAGAG